>NW_027459502.1:0-225052 GCF_050624435.1 Tenrec ecaudatus
CTTTCATGAGTTCCTGTAATGATACTTTATTGTATGTGGGACACGTGAACAAAGGATTCCTTTTGTCCAGTGGGTTAAATATTGGGCTGCTGACTGCAAGGGCAGCTGTGCACACTCACCAGAAATGTGCAGAGAAGATGAGTCTGCCTGCTCCACTAAAGATGTGCAGGCGTGGGAGTCCTACAGGGAGTTCTGCTCTGTGATAGCTCTGCTGTGAGTTGGACCAGATGTGGTGGCAGGGAGTTATGTGCGGACAATGCCAACCCTTGTTCTTGACCCCTTATTAGCTATTTGAGCCTAATGCAATTTGATTCACATTTTTTGTGGACTCTTGTGAAGTGCAAAAAATAAAATATTTTTTGTTGACAGTTTTGGGAACTGATATATTAGTGGAGGAGAGTTTTTTGGAACATGCTATTTTTTTTAATCATTTACGTTGGGCTCAGACAACTCTTATCACTATCCATACATCCATCCACTGTGTCCGATGTCTCCCTTCACCCACTTTTCTGTTGTTCATCCCCCATTTGTCTTTAGTGATCTTATAGGGAAAGTGAGCACACAATGGTATGAAATTTTGGAACATGCTACTTTTTTATTGATTTCAATCTTTTTGCATTTCTTCATTGAAATCCCAACGACACACCTTTCTGACTTCCTTTATCCTTATAAAAATGTATTTGTTCAACCTGGGCTTTGACTATCCTTAAAACATAGCAAGTACATTTCTTCCTAATACCCTGTGGTCTGGTATTTTCTCCTCTAGGAACAAACTCTTTTGGACTACCCATTAGTTAATCCCATCACATCCTTCAAATCACTGTTTTCAATGAATGCAATTGATTAGACTACTAAGGGCAGATAAGGAAAACCACTTGTAAACAAAAGGGCCCCATAGGCAGGTACACAGAATGATTTCACAATGAAATCAGCTGAGAGAGTACCTGTTTTCACCGCCCCTCTGTATTGAGGACAGATGTTTGCTCTGGGTCCTAACTAGAGTAATTAATTAGAGGCATTTAAAAGGATGCTTTTCTTGTTGTTAGTTACCATCTAGTTTTCTCCAATTTATTACAACACTGTGCACCCATGGTGATGTAGTGTGCTATGCGTTGGGTTGGTACCCACATGTTCAGCCATTCAAAACCGCTCACTGGTCCACAGTAGAAGATGAGGCTTTCTACTCCCTTAAAGAGTTGCAGTTTCAGAAACGCACAGGCCCTGTTCTACTCTGCTCTGTGGGGTTGCTTTGAGTCAGAATTGACTCAATGACAGTAATTTTTTAAAAAAATGTACACCAGAAAGAAAAACATGCCCTGTGACCTCCGTACTCTGACTTCAACATGGTCAGCTTTTATCTCTGAGACTGGAATGGTGACTTAGAGCTCTTCACATATTGGTCATAAACCTGAACGTCCTCATTTGCATTTCTTTTAACTATTGCCTCTTTTGTTTTACTTTCTTGCTGGTGCTTCTTCATGCTCCACTTATTTTCCAGTGTGGGAAGTTCCATGAATGCTTATTGCTAACGAGCTTTTCATTTAGTGGCTGACCATGGAGCTTCCCTCTCCGGCCCCTGAAGACCTAGGTGCTCTTTGACTCCTTAGCCTGTATGTTTGAGAAACGGAAATCGAACTGAGCATTTGCAAATTCATCACAGAACCTTCCCATGTTGTTAGAATTTCCTTATCATGCCAGGGTTCTCTGGCTAGTGTTTCCTAAAGTGATCATTTTATTTCTCCCTACACTAGCTCACGAAATGTAAATATGTATGTGTTAATGCTTAGGCTCCACCTCTGTTGCATTTCTCATACGAGTTATTATCATTTGGCCTTGTGCTTTTGTTCTTGTTATTTACTGTGGAGTGTTTTCAACTCATAGCCACCTCATGTGTCCAGGGTTGAACTGTTGGTTTTGGAATGGTGTGCCCTCTCAGAACACATTGGTCTGGTTTTGTTCTGATTTGCTCAATGGTTTTTTATTTGCTCAATCAATCTAATAATTTCTTATATGCAAGAGCCAGTTGTACGGCCCTGAGGTAAGCAGTATTGTCTGAGGGTCCTGGCTTTTCCAGGACAATGCGTTCCAGTTATCTGAATTGAATAGATTGTTTTCTTCGTCTCCTCTTTGTACTACACAGAAGATCCAGATCATCTCTGTAACTGATGACTGACAGAATAAAAAGCTCTGGGCATATGAACAGAAATGTAATTGCCAGGCATTTAGTTGTACACACATGGACCTGCATGCTGACCTGGTTCAACAAGTTTTCATTTGAGCAATACTGAAATTGTGAGTAATGTTGGTGACTTCAGCTCTATCCCATTGGGAGCAACATCTGCTTAAAAGTGAGTGACAAGAGGACTAAATGAGCCAATGTGGCCAAATCTTTTTGGAAATTGCCTCAGAATCGTGGTTGCTGAATAAATGCAGTGTTTTATCATGAACATGTTGTGTGAAAGAGGCCCTAGTGGTTCACTGGTTTAATCGATGCCGCTGGCCAGACCCTCTGTGGCTCCAGCATTCCAGGCCCATCAAGGGAGGCCAAGGAGGCTGCGTGGGCCCGTGAAGATTTACAGACTTGGAAACACTAGCGAGCAGTTCCACTCCGTTTTATGGTCAAAATGAGTTAAAATGTACTTGACCGCAGTCCATTTGGTTTTGGTTCATCATGAAGGAATGGGAAGGCTTTAAAACCCGGCACCCGATGCACTGCTGTGGATGAGATTTTGAAAGGCTTATTGGATCGACACTAGGTTACACTGTTGTAGCAGAATTGTGGAGTGACCGTGACAGCTCATGCGACTTTATGCCATAGCTAGTTGGCCATGCTGTGAAATCTTAGCATAAAGTGCAACCTTTTCTATGTTGTTGTTAGGTGGCTTCGTGTCCATTCCAGCCCCTAAAGCCCTCTATGTAACAGCGCGACACACTGCCCTGTCCTGCACCATCCTCACATGTTCCCACGTTGGAGCCATTGCGACAGCCCCTGTGTCGATCCATGTTGGCGAAGGCCTTTCTCTTCTTTGCCTCTCTCTCCCTCACCAAGCACCATGTCCTTCTCCAGGGACTGGTCTCTCCTGAAAAGATGCGGGAACAAAAGTATGACAAGTCATGGAGGCCAGTCCCACAGCTGAGAGAATGCTAGTGGTCATCATGTTCAGCTAGTCGGCCTTCCAAGATCTGCAAATGTGAAAAAAATCTTTAAAAATCTAAAATGTGAAAAACATCTCAAAGCCTGGTATGTAAGTCCTAGTATCCTAACAGTTTAACATTGAAATGCACTGAAGTTCAGTCAACTTATAAGAAAATTGGAACCTAAGTACATTTTCCCAATCAGCAAAAAGGACATGCTATTATGATACTGAATATATTGTGCTCTTTTGTCAGTATATCCTATGAGCTTAGTGTGTATTGATGTGCGTATCCAGTATTTTTTGAGGGGAGCAGTCCATAATAATTACATGACAGTAGCTTTGTCTCAGTGGAAAAATTTTCAAGATATCTGCATATATTCTTTTTTTTAATCATTATATTACAACTCATCACAATCCATACATCAATTGTGTAAAGCACATTTGCACATTCATTTCCATTATCAATCTCAAAGCATTTGCACTTCACTTAAGCCCCTGGCATCAGCTCCTCATTTTTGCCCCTCCCTCCCCACTACCCCCTCCCTTATGAACCCTTGATAACTTATAAATTATTATTTTGTCATATCTTATACTGTCCAAAATGTCCCTTCACCCACTTTTCTGTTGTCAATCCCCCAAGGAGGAGGTTATATGTAGATCCTTGTAATCAGTTCGCTCTTTCCACTCCACCCTCCCTCCATCCTCCTGGTATCGCCACTCTCACCACTGGACCTGAATGGATCATCCACCTTGGATTCCTTGTTTCCATGTTCCTATCTGTACCAGTGTACAGAGGGTATCTATATTCTATTGTTACCTTTCACTCTTGCCCGGTTTCCCTTTTCAATAGCTTGTCCTATCTCATTGAAAATACAAAATACACAAGCGTGCAACTGCAGAGTGACTGGAAAGTAGGCGAGTAACATAGACACTCTATAGAAAATTTCATAATTCCCCAAATAATCATCTCTATCACCAGGTAATATGTCAGCTCTTGATCACGTAGAATTCTCCAAGAAGATACCATGACTCCAGGGCTTTGGGTCCCTACTTTGTTAGTTCATACCAGCAGCTCTCCAATGGCTAAGGAGGGGCGACAGGGAGAAGCACAAATTCTGCAGTGTTTCCTAGTTGTCATCTTCCTTTCACCCTGTGCTTCCTGTTCTGATAAATATTCTAATTTCAATCTTCCCTCCAATGGAAGAGAGGATATGAATTTGGAATCGAGGCTTTTATTTTTGATCATTCATCTGATTTATGTGTTCTGACTGTTCTCTATTCTGAAACAGCTAGATAGAAATAAGGCTGCAGTTGGTCACAGACAAACTGTACAGAGATAAACTCATTATGCTAGAAGCATGCAGTCCTTGGGATAACATGTAATTAGTGAGGGAGTGTGTCTAGTGCAGTGTTTCTCAACCTTCCTAATGCTGCAACCCTTTAATACAGTTCCTCATGTGTGCTCACCCCCCAACCAAAAAATTATTTTCATTACTGTAATTTTGCTACTGTTATGAACGGGAGAACCCTTTGAGAGGGTTGTTCAACCCCCAAAGGAGTTGCAACCCACAGGTTCAGAACAGCTGATCTAGTGGGTGAAGTGGGTTAGCTAAACCCTGATGGAAATCCTTAGAGCAAGACCCCTGTGTCTAATGCCCATGTGAAGTCTCTGTTTCCCCAGGACTGTCTTCTTCATCCTTTCACATAGTGGAATGCATGGTACCTTGCCAAGCCAGAATATACGGGATGTTTTAGGACACTGTGGCTGTTGAGGAGGTGGCTCTGAATTTCTCCGAGGAAGAATGGGCATTGCTGGACCTTTCTGAGAGGAAACTATAGAGACACGGGATGATGGAAACTTTTAGAAACCTGGCCTCAGTAGGTATGAATATTTTCATTAAAAACGGAAAGATGTGTGCGTGCGTGTGTATATGTATATTTGTGTATGTTTCATACTCAGTGATGCTATTGCAGTATGTGAGCTGAGTAATGGGAATACTTTGTTATGTAAACAAGTGTAGTACTTTCCTCTCAGGAGCATGATGTCATGTTTCCCCATGAATATAAGGCTCTTAGTGTTATACTGATTTCTTATATCAAGTGTGACTATGAGTCTACTAAGTTTCCTTACGTGTTATAAATGTGAGTGTTGACCTTTGGTGCAGAGAGGCTATGTGTGCATTGTGCCTTGTAAGAGCTCTGTGTTTTTTCAAGGTTAACATGATAGCTTTATCTATTTATTATCTATTTATCCATTGTGTGTCAAGCACAGTTGTACATGTGTTACCTCATCATCCTCAAAACATTTGCTTTCTACTTGAGCCCTTGGTATCAGCTCCTCAATTTCCCCCCTCCCTGCTCACTGCCTCTCCATCATGAACCCTTGATAATTTATAAATTATTATTTTTTCATCCTTACACTGTCCGATGTCTCCCTTCACCCACTTTTCTGTTGTCCATCCCCTAGGGAGGGGGTTTTATGTAGATCCTTATAATGGGTCCCCCCTTTCTGCCCCACCTTCCTTTCACCCTCATGATAGCACCACTCTCACCACTGGTCCTGAAGGCATCTTCTGCCCCAGATTCCCTATGTTTCAGGTTCCTATCTGTACCAGTGTGCATCCTCTGGTCTAGCTGGATTTGTAAGAGAATTAGGTTCATGATAGTGGAGGGGAGGAGGAGCATTTAGGAAGTAGAGGAAAGTTGTATTTTCATTGTTTCTACACTGTACCCTGACTGGCTCGTCTCTTCCCTATGATCCTTCTGTAAGGGGCTGTCCAGTTGCTGACAGACGGGCTTTGGATCCCCAATCTTCACTCCCCTTCATTCACAATATGCCCGATACTGATCCCATCGACACCTTGTAATCAATCCATAGGTTGTGTGCTTTTTCCATGTGGGCTTTCTTGCTTCTAAGCTAGATGGCCACTTGTTTACCTTCAACCCTTTAAGATCCCATATGCTATATCTTTTGGTAGCTGGGCTCCATCAGTTTTCTTCACATTTTCTTTGCACACAGTTGTCTTCAGCTATCATCTTAGGAAGGTGAGCATCGTGGAATGCCAGGTAATAGAACAAAGTGTTCTTGCATTGAGGGAGCACTTGCATGGAGGCCCAATGTCCATCTGATACCGTAATACTAAACCTATTAATATATGCACCTAGATCTATTTCCCCACCCTAATATAAATATATTTACATATGCACATGCTTGTATTTAGACTTCTGTAAATGCTCTTTGTCTCCTAGTTCTTTCCTCTATTTCCTTTTACTTTCCTCTTGTCCCACTATCATGCTCTGTCTGTAGTTCAGTAATTTCAGGGTTTCAGTAATTCTTCTCAGTTACATTGCCTTGATCAATCCCTACCAGGCATCTTACACCCTCCTTGCCACTTATTTTGTGTCAGGGGAAAGGCCAGACCCTAACACATCACAGCGGGTCGGTTGGTGCAATTGTACAGTGATAATAAATAAAGATTATAGTAAAGTCATAGGGAGCATGAGAGATAGAAGAGAGATTGAAATAATGGAGTCAGACACATTTCATAGTTGCATGTTCACCTCAGCCTCACTTGGTGGTCCACATGGGGAGAGAAATATTTATTGCTAACCAAGGCTTTTATATCATCTGGGGATGTGCAGGCCCCCTAATTACAGGTGAAGAAATCCATCACAGGAAAGTGTTGTGCTATAGGTAATATAGTAATGGGAGTGGGCTGCTGTAGGGGTTCATATGCTGTTGGAAGAGGAGGGAGTAAGGGTGTGCATGTGACAAGATGGGCGGACCCGAGATTCAGCATGGCAGCCTAACTTTGGATGTCACTGAGCAGGTTTGACCTGTTCTCTGGTTCACTGTAGAAATCATTATCAGTAAGGTGTACTGTAAACCCACCTTGCAGGGTCTAAATTGAAGCCTTTAGGGGGAAGTATCCCATTGTCCTTAACAGCAGGGATGGGCCCTATATGTGGTGGGACTAGACAGTCCTCTGACAGCTGATTGCCTTCAGGGAGGTAACTTGACAATTATTTACCATTAATTGTGAGCAGTGTCCTAAGTCTAACATATATTTGGGGGAGATGACTTGGAGAAATCTTTCTGTTTCCCACTATTTTGGATCACTTATTGATTGTTCCCTTTTCCCTGGGTTGGTTAACACCACTTTCTTTCCCCCACCTCCCCTTCTCCCATGTCATGCTCCCCGCCCCAACCATGGGTCCTGTTGCTTTCTCCTCCAGATTGTTTATCTGGCCTACATTATCTAGTTAGAAGTGCAGATATAATATGCACACACACACACACACACACACACACACACATACACACACACACAAGCACACATACACACAAAAGAGCAAAACAAAATGACAAAAGAAAACAAAACAACAGCAACAAGAAAAAAAGGGAAAAAAGAGAAAAGCCTGTAAAAAGTTAGAGGTCTGTATGTTGACCTTTAGGAGTGCTTTTCTGTGGAGTCTGATGGGGTGCCACGCCCTGGCCCCCGAGTCTAATTTTGGTACTCTTGGGACTTCCTTGCTCTACTTCCCTTGCTGTTCTGTTGCACAACACCCTTAGTGTTTTGCCTGGGTGTGGTGGGGTCAGATCGGATGCAATTCCCAAACTGTCTCCAGTGTTGTCCCCTATAGGGCTATAGGTCAGTGAGGGATGTCATGACTCATAGTCGGGGCAGCCATAGTGCTTCTTTTTGCATGGGCTGCTCAGAGCAGGTATATTGTCCTCAAAGCTTGGTGGGCCAGGATGTGTGCTCCACTCTCTCTTCCTCCCCCTTCATTTTCTCCCGTGTGCTCTGATCAGACATGTCCCTTTCCCTGAGCTGTAGCTTCAGTGTTGTCCTCTGAAGTAAATTCTTCTGGGGGAAGGGGCAGCTGTCCTCTTAGTTGGGATTGGGGCTGGCCCCTCTGATATTTTTGTTATAAATAGATTTTCATCCACCAAAATTCCACAGACCTAGAGGAGCATAGGACTGGCTCAGTGTCAGGGAATTGTTGATTATCTTTTCACACTTTCCTTGTGATGTGTTTTTCTCCAAGAGCAGCATGTCAGGTACACCTTTTCGCCCTCATATGACACTAATGTGATGGGGATCTGCCTTAGGCTGGGTTCTCTAGAAAAATAAAACTATAGACACTGACATATGCATAAGAGAGAGCTTTTCATCAAGAGAACATCCCAGCCCAGTCCAACTGAAGCCCATGGGTCCAATGCTACCTAGAGCATCCATGGCTCAGTGTGTTCAAGTCCCCAAACTTCAGTTTTTGGGTGAGCATCAATCCTATCTGTTGTCCAGCTTGATATATGTGTGTGTATCACATACATATATGTGTGTGTATCACATACATATATGTGTGTCTATATAGTCACTCTAATATTATATGTGCACACGAATGCCTTGGTTTAGTTTATTAATTCATCAGTATATGAGGACCTTCAACACTACAGAAAACTACAGGACTCTAAATTCATGCTTTCATCACAGAATGGGTGGAAACAAATTCCCTGTTTCAGGGTTTTAATCTGAATACATTTGTACTTCCTTTTCTGTAAGATAAATGCTATAATTTTGATCATGCTGTATTTCTTTTTTTATTAAATCACTTTATTGGGTCTTGTAGAACTCTTATCATAATCCACACCTCCATCCATTGTGTCAAGCACATTAGTACATTTGTTGGCATACTCATTCTCAAAGCATTTTCTTTCTACTTGAGCCCTTGCTGTCAGCTTCTCATTTTTATTCCCCCCTCCTCATGAACCCTTGATAATTTGTAAAGTATTATTTGTTCATCTCTTATACTGCCCTATGTCTTCCTTCACCCACTTTTCTGTTGTCTATCTCCCTGGGGAGGGAGTTATACGTAGATCATTGTGATAGGTTCCCTCTTTCTCCCCCCACCTTCCCCTTCCACTTCTGATTAACAATTAATAGTTAGGGAGTTAAGTACCAAGAGTTATTTCAGCGTGTTTAAATGTAGCCTACAATGTTTTAGCATTTATTAGCTATTCATGGCATATCGTGAATATTTTATGGATGTGATAATTAAATTATGATTAAAGGAATTTTTATGTTTTTTGGAAGCCTCTTCCTTAAAAAAAAGTGAACCTGGTAGCTCTAGTTAGAACATACAGTCAATTTTTAATATCACTGGTAAAAGTGGACATTTATGGTTGTCCTTTTTCTGACGTGGGGTGATGTTTTTTCAAGTATGACTTTTTCTTTTTAGGAATGTATATTAGCATATTAACATTTTGAACTATATTTGTTTTATGTTAGATTTGTAGAGTTATTTTTCCTTAGCATGAAAAGTCTTTGACTTTGTTTAGTAAATTTTGTGTCTATTTAGATTATTAATTCTTTTTTACATTAATTGGTATATATTACAGTGCTCATTTTCTTATATTAAATCAACTCTAGGATAGATTCTACTTAATTATCATGTGTAATTATTTTCATGTGTTTTCTGACTCTATTCCCAATGTTTTCAAGAACTTTTTCATGTAGATCCATTATCAATATTGCTCTACAGTTTTCTTGAAGTATCATTATCTGACCTTGTTTACAGGTTATTACTGGTCTCATAGAAAATATTAGTAAGGTTACTCTGACAATCATTGTTATGTTTCACCCAATAACGTGAACTTAGACAAAAAGAATAAAGCGTCTATTCATATTGCGTGAATACTCTCCTGTCTAGCTGCCAGAATCTTCATCTTTAATCTGTCTTACAGTTAGCCTTGAAGTTTCTCATGGAATTGAATTGTGATTCAGTTGATTGTAAACTTTCTGAACATCCTGAAACCCACTCGACTCTCATAGATCACTTGCTCTGGCTGGATCCTCTAGAGTGATAAATGATTTACACCCCTCTTGACGGGACAAATCGTCACTCACACCTGAGACTATGGATGGGACATCCTTGAACCCAAGCCAATAAGCCCACTACTACAGTGTGTGTTGTTTGCCATCAGTCAGCATTACCTAGAAAGCTTGGAATCCAGAATTTAGGTCAAGATGACAAAATGGTTTGATCAGTCATCTCTTTTCTGGATACATCTTGCATTTTTAAGCATCTTCCCTCACCTTGGCTCTTACCACGACCCCTTGCCATTCCATGACTGTAAGCTGCAGTCTTTCCCAAAGGCTTTAAAATCGGGCATCTGTAAACACAAGAGCTTAAGAGAGTAGCAAATAAGGATTCCCCTGGCTTGTTTTCTTGTTTAGAATATCTCTATCTTGGCCAAGGTACCTCTAGGATGTGCTATTGGTTTCGCTCTGTCTCTTGTTGTCCACCTGTACAAAAACTTTCTCTAGTTACTACACTATTGTGCATAAATGGCCACCCAACCATAGGGATTTCTTCACACAATAGATATTGTAAAGAATACCCAGGATGCAAGGGGATTGGAGTAGGTTTTACTTAATGAGAAGCTCAGCCTGAGTTGGAGTGGCAGATATGAGCGTGATTCAGCTTGATCACTTTCACCAGATATGTCAAGGGTTTTGGTCTGAGGTTCCGTTATGGGCTTTTAAAGAACATTCTTCATAAAATATTCCGTTCTTCAGTTAGATTGCTGGTGAAAAGAAGATATTTACCTTCAATGGAGCTTGAGAAATTTGAGGCCTTAAGTACTTCCACTTTGTGGATCCAAAGTTGATCATGATATTTGGGAAATTAGTAAAATTGCTCTGCAAAGATAGAGTGGACCCTTGTTTAATGCAAACCCTCAGCTTTGAGCAGGATTTTGATCCCAGGTGGTGGGGGTGGTCACTATTTAGCGCAAGAAGTACAGGCCAAGAAAGTGATATGCCTTTTTCAACATTGCCTCCTCTTCTGTTTCAGAACAAAGATTTGCCACAGAGAAATACAGTCCAGTCTAGGGAGCTAGAAATCTGGTACTAGTGTCTTGCACATTGAAGCATGACAAGGAAGGACTTCAACTTCTGACTGGGTCGTGAACCAAATCCATTCACCTGACTCCAAGCAGGGTGAGCATCCCTGGGGTTCCTGGGGTCAGCACTGGGCAGAGGAGTTTGAGGGGAAGCAGGAGGGATCTGAGCTTTCTGGGGTCTGAACCCAGGAAACACCAGTGTACAAGAACCCAGGCTGCCCCATTGGTCGGGGTCCGAGCAATTTGCGCATCTCCCGGAATGATAGAATTTGCTGATAATGTAACCATGTATAATTGTAT
This sequence comes from Tenrec ecaudatus, assembly GCF_050624435.1. Classification (NCBI taxonomy): domain Eukaryota; kingdom Metazoa; phylum Chordata; class Mammalia; order Afrosoricida; family Tenrecidae; genus Tenrec; species Tenrec ecaudatus. The sequence goes on from NW_027459502.1 coordinate 11,344, forward strand.
TAGAACTTAAATTGTGAGCACTCCAGTTTGCAAAAGGCGGGTGGCATAGTGGTTACAGATTGGACTGCTAACTGCAAGGTCAGCAGTTCAGAATTACAAGTCACCCCTGAGGAGAAAATCAAGGTTTCCAATCTTGGTAAGAGTTATAGTCTCAGAAATCCACAAGGGGCCATTCCACCTCCCTTTAAAGGGTCACTGTAACCAGAATCCACTCTGTGGCACTGAGTTGGGTTTAAGGTTTGCATTGCTGATGACAGTGACAACTCTGTCCATTTGCTGCCTCCCCAGTTTGATTAAGCCTCCATTGAATTCCTTTTGATAATTAGCCAAGAATGTAGATCATCTTACCCTTGCGGAAAATGCCTTACAAAATAGATTGCCTGCACTCCTCTCCATCCATCCCCCTCCAAGGGCCTGCCTAGATGTATCCTTGATGGAGCTCACCTAAGCGAGGACAGCATAGGGGCCATTGTTATGAGTCTGGCCTTGATTGCCTCAGTTTGAAGGCCCTGGACCAATCTTTTAAGTCTTTCTATCTAATAATGTGCATGTCCCAATTATGGTCCCATTCTTGCTGCTGCAGTCCCACCTGTATCTGATGTATTGCTTTGCCACCAATCATGATCTGTGACATGGCCTTTTGTTCTGTGTCCTATTTATCTAGGGTCCCGACTCTGAATCCTCAGTTGCATTTGAACTGCTAATGGCCTCCATTATCCATATGATGTGTGTGCGTATCTTTTGTTGTCTCTTAAAGTTCAATAAATGCTCTCCTCAAATTATGTTTGACAAAGAAGTCACTTTTCCACCCTAACACACAATTTAGTACCTCAAGGTACAGTTCTCTGGGACAGCATCTTGACAGCCGTACCTGCAGGTGAGGTCAGGCCCTACAACCCCCTGGCTTCTGTCCTAAATGTACAAAAATTACAAAGTTCTCTTAGTTCTGCGGATAAATTCTCTCTCTGCACCTTAGCCTTATACCAGACACACTTAGCTCTATGTGGGTTGGCAAATCTAGTTCCCCAGATAAGAACTCAAATGTACCCCTATTTCACCTCTAACCTCCTGCCCAAAGGCACTTAGCTTTCTTGTTCTGTGGTCTGGGAATGCCACTGCTCTGTCTCAGGCTCTTGGTTCTGCTGCCACCATGTCTCTGTTGCTGCTTCTTCCCTTCATGTCCACTCTGTGTCACAGCTGCCTGTCTGCTGGATTGAAGAATTTCTGTGAAAGAATCTGGGATCTAAAGGCCCCTCCCTACTCCTGGTTCTTTTTTTTTTAAAAGTCATTTTATTAGGGACTCATACAACTCCTAATACAATCCATACATATATCAATTGTGTAAAGCACATTTTTACATTCGTTGCCCTCATCATTCTCAAAACATTTGCTCTCCACCCAAGCCCCTGGCTTCAGGTCCTCAATTTTTCTTCTCCCTCCTCACTCCCTCCTCCCTCATGAACCCTTGATAATTTATAAATTGTTATTTTGTCATATATTTCTGTGTCCCATTTTTCTGTTGTATGTCCTCCAGGGAGGAGGTCACATGTAGATTCTTGAAATAGGTTCCACTTTTCCAACCCAACCTCACTGTGCCCTTCAAATATCACCACTCACACCACCAGTCCTGAGGGGATTATCTGCCATGGCTTCCCTGCATTTTCAGTTCCCATCTGCACCAGTGTACATCCCCTGGTCTAGTCAGACCTGCAAGTCAGGATTCAGACCATGACAGTTGGAGGGGGGGAGGAAGCACCCAGAAACTTGATCAAAGTTGTATTTTTCATCGTTGCTACATCACACCCTGACTGTTTCATCGCCTCCCCAAGACCCTTCTGTAAGGGAATGTCCAGTGGCCTACAAATGGGCTTTGGGTCTCCACTCCACACTCCCCCGCTGATTCACTATGGTAAGATTTTTTGTTCTGATGATGCCTGATACCTGATCCCTTGACACCTTGTGATTGCACAGGCTGGTATGCTTCTTCCATGTGGGCTTTGTTGCTTCTGAGCTAGATGGCCGCTTTTTTACCTTCAAGCCATTAAGATCCCAGATGCTATATCTTTTGATAGCCGAGCACCATCAACTTTCTTCACCACATTTGCTTATGCACAAATCTGTCTTCAGTGATCATATTATCGAGATGAGCGTGCAATGTAATGACTCTTCTCCATCTATCTTGATTGATAATTTGGCTTGGTAGCGTATTCTTGGGTTTGCATTGTTTTCCTTCAATTTTTTGAAAATGTTACTCCACTCTCTCTTCTTCATAGTTTCTGCTGATAGGTCTGATCATATTCTTATTTGGGAACCTTTATATATGATTGCTTGTTTTCCCCTAGCTGCTCTCATGATTTTCTCCTTTTCCTCAAAGTTGGATAATTTAACTATTATGTGCCTTGATGACTTCTTCTTGGGATCCAGTCTTGCTGGGATTCTTTCAGCTTCCTGAATGGTTGCCTTGTTTTAATTCACTAAGCTGGGGAAGCTTTCCTCCAAGAATTCTCTCACTACTGTTGCAGATGACTTCTTTGTTGTGTCTTCCTCCAGTAAGCCAATAATTCTAATGATGTACCGCTTCATAGCATCAGACTTAGTTCTTAAGTTTTCTTCAGCTTCTCTGATGATCTTATTAGATTTTTGTTCTCGTTTGTTGAAGTCTGCTTGGCTGTCCTCCAAGTCACTGATGCGGGTCTCTGATTCTTCCAGTTGCTTGTCGAGGTCCATGAGTGTGCTACTGGTTTTTGTTATCTCCTCCCTAAGCTCCTGTATTTCTCTTTGATTTATGGTTTTTACCTTTTCTATCATTTCATCATTTTTCTGTATTGTTTCCCTCATATCCCCTGACTCCAAGTAACATTCTGAAAATTTCTTTCTGTGGCAGCTCAATGTCTGCTTCCTCTATGCATGCATTATGTTCAGGACATCTTCTGGCTTTGCCTTTTGTTCCTCTCCTTTTTTTGTTGAGGTTTTTGGGGCTGATGGCTGCTTGTGTTGCGTTGTTTTAGATGAGCCAGGTGCCATTTTCCAGGGAGTCGAAGAGCACTGGCTCTCTCTGGGAGACTTTGAACTGCCTATAGCTTATTTCACTATGGAATTAATCTACCACTTTGTCCTCCTGTGGCTTCCCTCTCGGGGGAGTGACCCAGAAGGGTTGCCTGCTTTGGTGTTGCAGAGGTTGGGCAGAGGCTCCTGCAGTAACTTTTGTTGAGGAGTGTTGGCCGAGCTGCCTTATGCCCCACAGGCACAAAGGCTGGAAGGAGTTCCCCAGTCAGAAGTTGAGCAGAGTATCCCCTGTTGGGGGCCAGCAGGGATTTTTCCAGCCTGCTAACTACACAGGGTGGAGCTCACCTAGCTGCGTGTGGCTCAGGTGTAAATGCCCTAAGGTAAGGGAGTGGTCTGGAGGTTAGCAGTAGAGTGTGAGAGACCAAGAAAGGGGAAAAGAGGAGAAAAAAAAAGTTAAAAAGCAAGCCAAATGTGCCCATGAGGGGCGGGGGAGGGGGAATATAGTGAAGAGATGGATAGAAAGCAACAATGTAGCTGAGCCCTTATCCAGGCCAGAGAAGCTGCAAGGGTTTAATCCTTGTTCGGAGGTGGTAGCAGCAAGCTGTGGCTGTGTTGAGAAAAGGCCGCTGCACAGCCCTCCAAGACTGATAGGGTGACAGAGAGGAGATGCAAAGGTCTAGTGCCTGCCCCAAGGCAGGTGGTGGCAAACTGTGGCTGTGTTGAGACCAAGCAGCCCTACAGGCTCCAAATGGTCCTGGCTCTGGCAGAGACAGTGGCGGGGCAAAGGTCAAGCCCCAGCCGGCCTCCACTGAAGTAAACCAAAAGCCCCCAGCCCCTCAAAACCCCATGGGTCTGTGCCTACTTGTCTTTATGATGCTCCTCCTGCATTCCAGCAGTGTTCAGTTATCTCTAAGTAACTCTCCTGGGCTGAATTCTGTGGAGTTCCTCTGGTGTTTGTTACTCCTTCGCCATCTTGCCGGAAGTCCCCCTGGTTCTTCTTTTTTGTTGGTAGTGAGATCCCAATTTCTGCCTCTGAAATAACTCAATTAGTTGTAACATGAATTCCAAAGTAACTAATCTGTAGGTTAGGTTTCAGACAGTTTATTTACATAACCACAAGGCACAACGGTACCAATGTATTGTTGGCCAAGCTGCCCGATTGTCTTATATGACAGCCCCAGTGGGTTTCCAAGACTGTAACTTTATAACGGAGTAAAAAGCCATGTCACTCATGCTTTCGAGGAGAAATTGGTGGTTTCCAATTGCTGACCTTGCAATTAGCAGCCTGACAGTAACCACTATGAGGGACAACTTTTCCTCGTTCACATTGGCAGGCGACAAACCCAGGTAAATAATTTGGAGGAAGTTAAGGGGGCATAGCTAGACTGTGTACTTGTATAGACCACCTGTCTAACTCAGTGATTCTCAACCTTCCTAATGCTGCGACCCTTTAATGCAGTTCCTCATGTTGTGGTGAAGCTCCAACCATAAAACTACTTTTGTTGCTACTTCATGACAGTAAGTTTACTACTGTTATGAATCAGGCAACCCCTGTGAAAGGGTCCTTCAACCCCCAAAAGGGTCTCAACCCATAGGTGGAGAACCACTGATCTAACTGCATTAGGTACTACAAATAATGGTATATTAAAAACATTATCTATATTGGGATTCAAAAGTGCACTCATTATTGGGGGATATATACTTCTTCATTTACATTTATATGTAATTTATATATGTATAGATATAAATTTCAATCTAATAAATGTCATATAAATGTTTATTATGGAGCCTTGTTTTTGACATGTGTTAAGTGTTGGACTTCTATCCTCAAGGTCAGAGGTACACACCCATTAGCATCCTGTCATGGCTTTAGAATCTTGGAAGCTCTGTACAGCAGTTCTCCTGTGTCCTATCTGCAGCTTATATGTCTAACTCTACTTGATGGTGAGTTTAAAAGCGTTTCTAAAGTTATTTTACAATTTATAGTTCTCCTATAAAATAATATTTAGTTTATAATAGCTCTTTATATATCCCATGTAAAATGTTTCCAGATGCTTTAATTAACATAATCATCTTAAAGGTTCATTGATTTGTCATTCTCTTTGAGAGTCACACAGTAAGGAATTGGTAGTTTGTATGCTGTGGGGTAGGGATCCAACTCTTTGTTTATTTTTTTATATTTATATTTGATTGCCCAATCTCTATTTGTTATAAAATAATCTTTTATTCACATGTGTGAACATTATGAGTTTTAGATTTTATTGCTCATGGTATAAGCATGTTTCCCATTACTCAATAAGGGCACCGTTAACAGTATTGTGGACTTTGGGTGTTTAGAAGAAGGAAAGAACAGTAACAGCACCTGGACCTATTGGTTATGTGTTACACTGTATTCTCCCATCAGCCTGCCGTTGGTGCATCACCAGCAGCTTAGAGGAAGGAGGAAGAGTGCCTTGTATTATTACTTTTGGGATTTCCTCACGAGAGATTGAAATTTGTGAGCATCATTAGAGCTGATCCAGATAAGACAGAGCATCCCAGTTGCCTGTAGTGTCCTAAGGACCAAAGAAAATGGCCAAGGCTCAGGTGCTTCTGATGTGTTTTATCCTTTTCTGTATTTTCTACTGGAATTGTAGGAGCCTGTATAATACTGATTCAGTTCATTGGAAAAGCAGAAATTTGAAATAGTAGAACTTAGAGCTAAACTTTTACTCTGATTTCAACATTTGGCTGGAGAAGATTAGGAATATATTGATCATAGGATTAACAATAAACTATTGACATTGAACATAACATAGCACTGAGGATTCTTTGGATAACATTATCTTCCAGCTCATAATTTATTATTCTATGGCCAGCATATCTTTCAAATTATATGCTATACATGGTTTTTAAGGAGAAATAAAATCACTTCTTTAGGAGAGTTCAGTAGTCCATGGGATTTTTGTTTGAGTAACTTTCTTTAATGCTTATTTCTGAAGGTGATATGTTAAATACTCTCCCACACAGCAGCATTCTTATCAATGCATCTAAAATGGGTCTTGTTGCATTAGTGGTTTAAAAATGAGACAGCATCTCACCTCCTCTAACTAGAGATGCAGGAGAGAGAATTAACTGTCAACATCAGCTCTGATTCATATGAGGCAGAGCTTAGACAGACCTGTACCCTCCAATGGTTTTCCAGTCTGACACCAGTATCTTTGCCACACTCCTCTCCTACTCAGCTTATTCTTTTTTTTTTTTTGCAGTGGCCATGGACTAATTACAGTCCAGAGTCACAGGTACAAATTTTACTCAGTAAGAGAGTATAATTTGGTATCAGAATTAGTAGGCTACACATTGACTTTCATATTAAAGAACCATGTAGGCACATTTGCTCTTCTTCAGGGAAGGCCTGTTTTCCCTGTCCCCTATCAGACATTTTTCCTTCTAAAGATAGGCTCATTTCTTAGTTCCATCTTTATATGGTCCTCTCAACTACTTTTGGATATCCTCTTCTTGATCTTGCCTGCCTGTCCCACTTTCTTGGCTGAAAAGCCCTTTCTGGACCTGACACCATTGGCTCTGTCACTCTGTCCCTTCTGCCCTGGTCATTGTCTCCATTGGTGCAGCTCTTGACCCATGAATAGTACAGTTCATTTTGCAGGAGCAGCAGTAGTGTAGACCCATCCCTATGTGGTAGAGGTTCAAGATGGTCCATGATTTGCTCAGCAACATCTCACAAAACTCAAAAGTCATGAAGTAAATAAATCGCTCTTCAAGATGTGGAAGCTGGTGAGTTCCAGATCTATATAAAGGTCAGGAATCAGTCTGTAGGTTTTTCCTCATTGATTTGTTTATAAACGCTGATGAACCAGATCATCAGGTCAGACCACAGTCCACTGCCTCACAAAGAGAAGTTGTTGAATCTGGTCAGCTAATAGGTTGCAGGGGCTGAGGAACCCAAATTGGAAGGTCAGACAGCAAGCTAATGGCTCATAGAGTGGAGGAAGCTCTCAAGTCAGGTCACACAGGCAGCTCATAGTTGCCATTCAAGGAAATGCCACATTAATTTTTTGGAAGCTGCAAATCCCTAATCCATGGGTTCATTCTGAACTGTGTGGCTGCAGGGGCTAATAAACCCAAATCAACAGCTCAGATGACAGGATAATGCCTCACTGTCTCCTCTCAAACCATGCCTGCAGGCAGTTCTCTCTCTCCCTCTTAATATGTTGGCTTCTTGGGCCAACCCAGCATCTTCCCTGCCTAGGCAAGATTAGGAAGGCTCCAGAGATCCACCCAGCAGAATTAGGCTGGGGGCGCCTTGGAGAGCATGTGGTGAAAGATGGCAAGTTCAAGAGGACCTTGCAATTAAAGTTAAGATAATTCACTCCAAAGGTGGCTGAGGAGAATTTGTCCTAAGGTTGTCAAGAGGAGCTTGTCCTAAGGTGGCCTTTAAGAGCTTAGAAAGTTGTTCTGCACTCAGTAAGGGAGATAATATCTATGAACATTCTGATCTTGGTTCTGACTTATAGCTTCTTGTTCCTGATCCCGAGTTGTACCTTGTTCATTAATAGACCACTTTGATCTATTGAGTGTTGTGTGACCACAGCAACAGATTATCAAACCCAGAAGTGAGACAGAGTGGTGTGGAAGGATTGACTTGTTTTAGAGTTGACAAAAAGTGTTGGAGAGTTGAGGTATGTTTGACCTCCCCCATCTGCACTGTTCCCAGTACTTATTGCCACTGAAGGTACTGAGCCTCTAATAATGGTGATGCTGGTAGAAACCCTAATGCCATTTAATAACAAATAGGTCTTTATCTACCTTGTGTGATTATAAAGCTGAGCTATTTCTAGAACATTCAGATAATGTCACTGGAACTCAAAATTCTAATGTTAAGAGTGGGTGCATTATTTTCAGGCACTGGGGTCCCCAACACTCCAAAAGTGATCCTCAGGAGTGACATTGCAATTGTGAAAATATTAAAAGACAGAGAGCAGACAGCTGGACACAGGGGCTCTCTTCCCATGTCAGGCCTGAGAGAGTGAATATATTTTCCAGTGGGTATATATAATGGAGCTTACAGGTCTTTCCATAAGGCGTTCGTGTCATGCAGTTAGCATGTACATAGTTAATGGGTCATATCATAAGCGGGTAAAATTCTAAACAAGCAAGATGCTGAGTTACCATCTTGACCTAGTGTTAGTTGACTTCAAACCGGCCCTGTGCCCTCCCCAGGTGTTTGCTACATTTATGTTGGGCTGGCTCTAGAACCTGATTGCTCAGATATACAGATAACCTTCAGGCATAGTGAAGTAGCCAGGTACAGAAATGATTCCTCTACTATGGGAGCTCCTTTAAGCCTGCTCCTTAATGTGGAGCTAGCTATTGTGGGGGCACAGTATTTGACCTGGAGAATGTATTTGAAAACATTTATTTCTCAGAACACTGGAGATCTTTCTAAAATTAGGGCTAGTTTTCTCGGCTGATGGTCGTGAATGTAGAAATAAGGTAAAATATTTTGTACCAAGTCCTCAGTTAATGACACATTATGGAATGAACTACCACAATAGTTTTTATTATTGTTTTGCTTTTTTTACTGTAAGATATATTTTTTTTAAATCTTCAAATGGAAAATACTTCATTAAGTAGACCCCTCTTACTACAGGAACCACTGACATTCAACGATGTGGCTGTAAAGTTCACCCGGAAGGAATGGCAGCTCCTGAACTCTGCTCAGAAAACCCTATATCAGGATGTGATGTTGGAGAACTATCGCAACCTGGTTTCCATTGGTGAGGAGAATTCTCAAGTCATTGACCTCGTCACTGGCTTTTCCTGTCTTATATGTTAAAAACTTTGCGGTGTTTGTGGTATTCTCAAAGAGGTAGATTCTCATTGCATTTTCTCATCCTAGGTTAGTGGGTTAGGTCTTCTACCCTTGAAAGAATGCTATTTACTTTGTTCCTTTGAACATTATTTTTCTAGAAATACAAAACTGCAGTCTTTACAAACTTTACGTTAATTTTGGTGTGTCCAAGATTCTGTAATTTCCCATAAACAGGTTATCTAATTGTCACCCCAGAAGCTTTCTCTCAATTGGAACAAGAGAACTGTGTTTGGTATTAGAAGCAAGCTATAGTGGAATTTTCTCAGATGCATGGTCAAAACACCTTAAGGGGAATTGGCTGGAGTAGTTGATTGAACAGGGAGAAGGCCTCATATCTATGAAAGGTGTCAGAAAATGCATAAAAGTGTGTGCTACTTTGTATGTGAAAGTTCACTTGTCCAAGATGTTGAGGGAAGTACACCTGTAGCTCTTATGAGATTAGATTTCCATTTTCTTGTTTTACACTATGTGTGTTTGCTTCCATAATTTTCTTTAACATTCTGAAATTTTCCCTTCTTTTATGTTTCCACTTTACTATGAAAATCTGTCTTGCACGCTTCTCTCCAAACAGAGAACTCTGAATTAGTAACTGTCCTCTGAATACAGCACATTCCTCTCCTACTGAGTAAGAATGGATATCCATTTGCAGTATGCAGCACCATCTTGCATCTTGAGCTCCCACCATAAACGGGTCTCCTTTGTGCTTCCTTAGCTTCCCCCCTTGGAGTTTCTCTAAAGATTTGGTGTCCATATTCTCATTTGGTGTCCTGTTCCTTTAAAGTTTTCTTCATGCAGGTGATGTCAGTTCTTTCTGTTTTCTTAGAGAGATGGTCAATTTGCCTTCTCTGTTGGAATTCTTTAACAGACATATTTCCCCATATTTTACTCCTTTTGGTGAAATATATTTATGACTTCTGTTGTTTCCAGGTATCTAAAATCATCTTCCTAGCAAGAAAATTATCAGCTTAAAGTATACTTTAGCACTGTACCTGACATTTTTTTCTACCTGTAAGATTTTTTTAAGTTGTCTGTTCCTCCAATAATTTTTGTAAGTGGAAAGGGCATGTTTTTTTTTTAATTAAGCAATGTCTGCTATATATTTCTTACTATGTAGTGTCCCTTCCTTAGGCCCACCCCTTCTTAACAGGTCCAATACACGAAAGATGACTGTTGCTGCTTCTAAAGAACATTTTTGCAGTATATTCCAATAGGTTTTATTGCTGTTATTCAAACAATGCATAGTACATTCAATATTGCTCTCTTTTCTTTTCTGTCTCTTGAGTAGCCTTTTGGTTTCCATGTGTAAGTTGCCTTTCATGTCATCCCACATCTCATCTGGTCTCTGTCATTAGTCTTCAGTCAGACTTTTATTCCTCATGTTTATTCTTTACATAGTCTCTAAGCTGTGCTCTAGCTACTTTGGCTAGCTTCTACTTGGATTTGAGTAATTTATGATCTGTTCCACAGTTAACCCCTGGGCGTGTTTTGACTTATAAGCTTCTCCACCATTTCTTTCTGTAGATGTGGTTGATTTGATTTTCATTTGTTCCATTCCGGAAAATCCATATGTGTAGTTTCCATTTCTGGTGTTTAATAAGGAATTTGCTATGAATTCATCATTAGTCTCAAAATGTTATCAGTGAACCTGTGTGTCATTTCTGTTACTAAGGTCACATTTTCCAACTACTGCTACTTTCCCCAAATTTTACACTTATCAGTGTGTATGATTGTTTGGTTGATCAATGTCAGGCTGAAAAATTCATGTGAAAATTTCAATATATATTTTTAAATATTTTATTGGGAGCTCTTATAGATATCATAACTTCCCATAGTTCAATTACATGGAGCAGTCCTGTACAATAGCTACCACAGTTTGAAAACTTTTTCTTCTTTAATTCCTTGATATCAGCTCTCCTTTATCCCTTCTCCCCTCAATTTCATTATTGTGGTGGTAAACAGAACCTGGATGAAAGTGTGAGCAGCAGCCTTATATCTGTACTCCTGACCACAGGGCTTGGAAGACCAGTTCTAGTGTTGGAAGAAAACCCCCACAAGTCCCAAAGCTAGAACTGCTAATGAGCAATCTCCAGACAGAGATTTCCCCCCAACTGCCCTCCAGGAAGATGTTAGTATACAGCTGCTACAGGTGCCTGACTTCTTGCTTCTCAGCTGAAAGATGCCTAGCTTTGAAAGCAATCAGGTTCCCTTTGTTGCTGTCACTTAAGGAATCAATTATCTCTTTCTCTCTTAAATGCCCACTGGATGGGTCCTAAAGGACTGGTGTGTAATTGAAGGGCAGAAATAAAAAGGCTTTGCATTCTTTCACCAATTTATATAATCTCAGGGCATGCAGCTCCCCCGCCTCCCACACAAACACAGGCAGACACCTAGCTACCTAACAAGGTAGGCAGGATCTTTAGCCTCGGGATCCCTGAAATAATTGGATGAGCAACTTAAGACCAGTGCTGAGGGTAGGTGGAGTGGAGTAATTGTCTTCTGAGCGGGGAGAACACTAACAACAACATGTCTGCTCTTGTCGTTAAAGCTGCTGGCAGATAGTAATTAGCCATGCGCTTGTATGAGGTATCATTAAGGTGGCACTACAATGAAAGGATAGTGTGGCGATGATATTTAACTAAGAGTATGTGACTGGGACTCTTCTCCAACTTTGTGAATGCTTCTATGTTTGCTTTAATTGGTGCACAAAACTGAATAACACTTGTACTAACTGGTCTTGCTTGCAGGCATATGAATATTAGCCTACCACTGACAAAATTATACATCAGGGAAGATATTGCAGTGTGCTTTTGGATAATGAATATGATGCCAATCTTCTTGAATTTGTCGATCTCAGCCTTATAAACCACTTGATTATCTAATTAAAAATAGCCAGTACCAGTCTATTAAAGTTGAATAATGCATACACTATCAATTTTTACCATTCCATTTTGTTTTGACAACTTGCAATTTTTCATGATAATATTGCATGTATGCCATTTTCCATTTACTAGAGGATATTAGCAGCTATTTTTTCTCATTTTCAGTCATGCCATGTCAAGCACTGAAGGTCCCCAAAGCTTTTCCTCCATCTACATCATTATGGTTGACTGTACTTTGAGGATTTAGTACTTGTTCAGTGTTATTTCATTGCCATTAAACCTGAGGGGTTCATGTTCCAGAAGTCGATCACCAGATCTTCCTCCCAGTCCCTATTTCTGGAGAATCCACTAAGACCTGTGCACCATGGGTGGTCCTGCTTGTATTTGAAACACAGGGTGGCAGTGCTTCTGGCATCACAACAACCTGCATGCCACCACAGGACAGCACTGTAAGAGGAGTGCTGTGAGCTAAAATACAGGCTCCACAAACATAAGGAATGTGTTTCTGTACCATAATCCCTTTCATATATACCTGTAAAAATGGTTTTCTCCCAAGTAGAACATTCGCCATGTTTCGCATTCCCAACTTTATCTAGCACTTAGTTGTCTTTCAGTAAAGATTGATTAAATGAATACATTTAACCTCTACCAAATGGAATTAGCAAGTCATATCAGTCCTGTGGTCTATTGGTCTCATGTCTTCCTTCTGTTATGTTTGTTGTATGTATTCATGTACCTCTTTAAGCAAATATCAAACCTGTGTCCATTTATCACTTTCATATCCAACCTGATTTCTATAGTAACTATTTTTATCATTTGAATTGTTTACATGATTGTATTTCGTCCAATGGGCAATAAACATTAAGCATAGTGTTTTATTTATAGTCATAAAAGAGGGTTGTCACTAAAGATCTACTTTATATCAATGTGTATTTTATGGGGTCCATTGAAAACCAAGATATTTAAAAGAGTCAATGTTGTGTTCTTTTATAGAAATCCAGAAAGATGATGATCATTTGCTTGAGCACTTGCAATGTGAAAGATGCATTGACAGAATGGAATGGTGCTACAAATGTAATACATATTCTCAGCATAAAAATAATTTTCCTCCAAAGGAAACTTATGAGATGTTTGGATTACATGAAAAAAATGTAAAATCAGATTTAATCATTCTGGAATTAAATCAGAACAGAAGCAACAAAATACAGAAGATGAGAAAACTTTTCTCCACAGTGAACAAGAGCAATTTAATACTGAAATGAAATTCCCTGAGTGTGAACCACCCAGGTTCATGAAGTCACAGTGCATTCAGCATCAGGAGTCTGATGAAATTGAGAAACCACACACAGGCGATAAATGTGGAACAACCTTCATTGAAGACTCTGTGTTCTATGAACACCAGATTATTGGTATACTAGATAAGACCTACGAATGCAGTCAGTGTGGGCAAATATTCAAGAAAATGTTCAAACTCAATGAACATTATCAAAAAAGTCATGAAGGACAAAAGCTAGGAAAATGCTTGCAATGTGGGAAAAATTTTCACAGTGTATCATACCTCAAGGGACATCAGGAACCTCATGTGGCAGGAATGTCCTATGTATGCAGTGAATGTGGGAAAGGCTTCACTAGGAAGAGTGATCTCACTGCTCATCAGCAAACTCATACTGGAGAGAAACCCCACATATGTGGTGAATATGGAAAAGCCTTTATCAGGAAGACTCTTCTCACTGTTCATCAGCGAACTCATTCATACTGGAGAGAAACCGCATGTATGTGGTGAATATGGCAAAGGCTTTAGCCAGAAGAGTAAATTTACTGTTTATCAGCGAACTCATACTGGTGAGAAATCCTATGTATGTGGTCAATGTGGAAAAACCTTTCTCACAAAGAATGTTCTCACCGTTCATCAGTGAACCCATACTGGAGAGAAACCCCATGTATGTGGTGAATGTGGAAAAGCCTTTATTCGGAAGCATGCTCTCACTGTTCATCAGCGAACTCATACTGGAGAGAAACCCCATGTATGTGGTGATTGTGGAAAAGCCTTTATTCGGAAGCATGCTCTCACTGTTCATCAGCGAACTCATACTGGAGAGAAACCCCATGTGTGTAGTCAATGTGGAAAAGCTTTTATCAGAAAGAGTAAACTTACTGTTCATCAGCGAACTCATACTGGAGAAAACCCCCATGTATGTGGTGAATGTGGAAAAGGCTTTATCCAGAAGACTGCTCTCACTATTAATCAGCAAACTCATAGTGGAGAGAAACCACATAAATGTAGTGAATGTGGCAAAAGCTTCATTCGTAAAGGAAATCTCAAAACTCATATAAAAATTCACAGGAGTAAAACCCCATATATGTGGCAAAGGCTTTATCCAGAAGATTTCTCTCACTGTTCATCAGCTAATTCACACTCGGGAGAAACCCCATGTATGTCATGAATGTGGAAAAGCCTTTATCTGGATGGCTTCTCTTACTGTTCATCAGTGAACTCATACTGGAGAGAAACCCCATATATGTGATGAATGTGGAAAAGCTTTCAGCCAGACACAATGCCTTACAGCACATCAGAGATTTGACAAAAGGAAAAAAGCCCTTTGCATGAATTAAATGTGGAACATCTTATATGTGGACATCAGATCTCGTTAATCATGAGAAATTTTCAACAAGAAAAACTTTCATTGGAGTTAGTGTAACAAAGCTTTCAAAACAAAGGAAGAGGTGCTGGAGTTTGGCCTGGGCCAAGTGTGTGAACGGACAGTTGTGACTTACCATATGGGTACCCGTGTTCTGTGTTGCTGTCCCTCTACTGACATGGCCCACCATTTTGGTGACAGATGACCTTCCAGACTTCCACAGAGTGCATGTTCTTCCTCAGATGCATGAAGGTTCCCTAGACTATACACGGTAGTGCCTGGAGAAGTGCTGACAAGGTGGGGAAACCACAGCTTCTGAGAGGAAAGCCTCACTGCCTTCATTCCCTTGTCTCTGCTGAAACTGAGTTTGTGTCTGGGCTCACACTGAGTTCCCATCACTGTGTAACTTGCACAGTAATACATGGCCGTGACGTCAGGATTCACAGAGCTCAGTTTTAAATTAACCTGGTTCTGGGATGTATCCCTGGTGATGCTGACTCAGTACTGGAGAGCTAGATTATAGTTTGTGCCCCCCATTCTCCCATATTATCCCAATCCACTCCAGATCCTTTCCTGGAGCCCGGTGGACCCAGGTCACATTATAGCTGGTTAAAGACAATCTAGAGACAGCACAAGTGAGAGATAGGGTCTGTGAGGGCCTCACTAGTCCAGGGCCTGACTCTTGTACCTGCACCTGGGCCTATACAGCTGGGGATAGAGAGAAACCCAGTGAGTCATGTGCCCCGATTCTTCACTCCCAGACTTCATGTCTGACTCCCTGAACCACTCACCACCCTGAGTTGCCAGAAAGAGGAAAACCCACACATGCTTCATGTTCATGTGGATAAGATTCGTGACACCCAGAAAATGCTCTCCAGGTGAGAAGGATTATGAATTTAAGTCCTTGCATGTTGTGGTTTTATTTGGGTTCTTGTCAGGCATTTGCGTGTGGGAGGTGCATGGTATGTAAAGGTGGAAAGGGCTGAATGGGGCCCCTGCCTCTGGGACTCACACTAGAAAAGTGATGCTGGTGGAGTCCTTGAGAGAACACAGCCCTCTCTTTGAGGTCTTCACTCTACCAATCATGCGGACATCTGTGCAGATTTTAAGTTTAATGTAGCTTTACATCTATTACCATCAGAAGTACACAGATGATCTGGTGAAATTAAAGACAATCTCTATGCTTACCATGCAATGGAATCAAGACTAGGCCTACCTGAATCTTTTCATTCCTTTGACCACGTAGGGAAACAAGTATATGTCTCCCTAAAACTCCTTTCCCCTATAACATTTCAGAATATTTGGGAAAGGATAAAATATACTGCGTTATAGTCCATGTTTTATATTGGAAAAAAAGTGTTTCCTACCAACAAGGTTATTTGTGGGGAAACAGGAACCCACAGAAGTCTTAAGAAGGTCATATTTATTCCCATGGATTAGTACCCTCTGTGGGTGATGGGTATTCTGAGCCCCCTGCTGACAGCAACCCATCACATACAGGAGAGGTGTTTCCTGGGCTTACACAGTCTTCCAACTTCTGTGGGGCACACAGTAACATTTTCTCTGGTCATAAGCATTCAGATTGTTGGTGAGGAGTGTTACCTGGAGTTGTCTCTGCAGATTTCCAAACACGGGCACTGGAGCTACCATAGTGGTCAGCACAGCAGCTCTAACTGCAGTCTGTATCCAGGCTCCTGTGGGGCCTAAGCACCCCTGCAAGTCAACTTTCTCCCTGAGGTTATTTTTACCTCTGGTCCCTCAGTGGGAAAAGCTTTAGAGGTAGAGAGTGCTACAAGTTGCAAACACTGTGAGCTGGATACAGTGAAAGGAAGTATGATCTACAGACATAGCTCTTTATACAGATTTTGATATTGAGATATACGCCACAAAAAATACTGGTAAAGAAAATCTGGCTCAAAGACAAAGATATTCTACAGGATTTAGGCTGCCTTCTTTACAGAGGAACGGGGAAGTATTTAAATCAGGCTTCTATTCAAAATAATTGAAACTGGAATGTTTTAGTTAATTATTTGATGTTAAGGGGAAAGTTTCTAGTCAGAATTATTTTGGGGGTGGTTTTCTGTTATGTTTGATGGGAAATTTTGCAGATGTTTTTAATTGTTGAAAACAATGCTCTAATGCCACTGAACTACACCTGAGAAGAATGTTGCAAATAGTATTTTGTTGCATGTTTCATGAGAAAAATATGTTCCAATACATGACAGAAAGTTTTGCACACATAGCTGCAAACGGACAGAAATTCTTGCCAGTACAATATTTCAAAAACTTTAAAATATTGAACAGGAAAGGGATTGTGATATAAACCAATAACTGAATTTACAATAAAAAATTTCATAATGAAATAGTCTATGTTTATTATTTTATTTGATTATTTGTTTTTTGCCCAAACCATCTTATAGTTAGCTGTGGTCGTCATATAATCATTTGTCAATTTCACAGGATTAAGAGTGAAGGGGTGGAGTCTAGCCAGTTAATCAGATCATAGCCAATGTGGCCTCTGTGTTGGAGTGGCCTCCTGAGGATTCTGGGAACTCCTTCATTCCTCCTTGAATGTAGGAGTCTGTCTCTCTCTGTCTCTTTCTGTTGACTTCCTGGGAGACATTGCAGCTGACAAGACATGTGGAACTATGTGAGTGCTCTCAGCTGGAGAAAGCACGTGGACCCATGCGAGCGCTGAGATGCTTACAATGCCACCAGATCCAGAAGACTTCCCACCCACTGGCCTGTGCTCTTGCTGCATTTGGCATCATTGCATGTGTTTTGTGAGTCTGAAGAAGACTTTAAAAATAGGTATCGGACATATGGTCTAAGATTGGACTTAAGGAATTGATCTGGACTGGGCTGGGATGTTTTCTTGATATTTGAGTTCTCTTGTACATAAAGCTATTTCTCAAGGACGTGAGTGTCTATGAATTTGTTTCTCTAGTCTACCCATAGTAACATAGATATCATATCATCCCACAGTTCCATCACATCAAGCAGGAGGAAAACATCTTTCTTGAACTTTTTAATATCGGCTCCCTTTTACCCCACCCATTGCCCCACTGTATCTCCAAGAAATCCTTGTTTGTCTTGCTGCCTCTATACATTTATCAATTCTGGGTTCGTATACTGTTAAATTGAAAGACACATAACAAAACTCAAGAGAATTACCCCCAATTGCAAAATACATCTGAGGTGAACCCAAAAGGAATTGCAAGTTGAGGAAGAAGGCAGTCCAAGTGTACTCTTCTGTCCTTCCCTGGAGTCCAGGACTGAACCAGTTGTGTTTAGGATCAATTATGTCAGTCTGGCTCCTGGGATGTGGTGACCTTGCTGGATAACTGCCTTTCCAGGGCTTCTGTGTTCAAACATACTCTTTAGGTCTGGTGTCCTACAGCCTGCCCCTTCTACCTTTGGTTGAACACATGCTAACATTCCCCAAACTGATTGTTAAATATATTACAAGGAATACAAATGACAAAACTAACTCCCTGCCTTCCAGTAGATTCTCCCTCATAGCACAGCCCTTTTTTTGTCATCTTTGCTGGTGAGGAGGGAACACTGTTCTTTTAGCAGCTCAAACGAAGGATGCTTACAAAACAACATCCCTGCACTGGCCGCAAAGTGAGACTGCTGGCTGGGGGTAGTGAGACCCATTACTGATGAGCCAGCTCCATCTCTTCTCTGTGTGTGCAAAGTACTGTTGCATGCAGTGTTTGTTGGTAAACTGTGCTTTTGCTGGGGACCGCAGACAATGGTTTAACAGATTCATGCTGTTAAGTTGACCTTACATTACAATAGAGGGGGATACTATTGGAAGGAAGAATAAGGCTATTTTTGTACATCTACCTTTAAATTGAAGCAAAGCAAGTGAAAAAATATATTTAAAAGGAAAGCTAAGTGTTGGATCGGCCCTGTGAACAGCTCACTGCTGTGGGATTGCCAAATTTACAGGTAGGTAGCTGGGTTGGGGCCTGGGATATAATACCAGGTGTCCTTTAAATTGGTTTATCCACAGAGAGCACAGCTGTGCTCTCAATCATGCCGTCGGAGTTCACAGCACCTTCCTGTGCTTTGCTTCCCTTGCAGGTGCTGTGGCAACTCCCGGCCGAACTGTTGATACTTCAGGATCATCCCACAGAAGCCTGCAGAGACAACTGGAGGCTTGATGCTGAACCACAAGGTCTGCAGAGGGAGGAGAGCTCCCACTGGTGATAATCCCTAGCTATGCCCAGCTCCTTCCTGCAGATGATTAGATCAGGCCTCGTGGAGAGAGTCTCAGCACTGGGGAAACAGGAGTGCTTGGAATCTGCCAGGAGCAGGGCTAGGTGTCGGTGGAGGTGTTTCTATATTGCTTTGAGAAAGGAATCACAAAATGCCTCACCGTGCTAGTAGAAATAGGACCTGGTATTTCCAGGTTTCCGGCACTTGTCCTGCACAGGCCAGGTACCTTTCAGAACTGGTGCCCAGACTGTAGCCTGATCCACTTCTGAATGTACACTCCTCCCTGGGCCATTCATTGTAATAGAAAATTGACACCCCAGGACCACGCATAAACAGCGGATAATTCTGAGCTGTTTAGGAAACCACTGTTATAAGCACAATAAAAGTGCACTCTTCTAAAAATAATTCACAGGGTACATAAGGGACTGTAGTGGATTGATTATACTCCTCCCTTGCCCCAAACCACAATAACCTCTGGAAATACAGACTGGTATCTCTCATGAATATAGATGCCAAAATCCTCAACAAAGCCCTGGTCAATAGAATCCAACAGCATATAAATTTATTTTAAAAGACCAATATTCTCAGGTCAATGAATCAGGACAGAAAACCCAACAATAAAAACATCCACATACAATTGATTTTTACATTGGCCCAAAAGACATTAAATGGGAAGCAGGTGCCTTCCTCAATAAATGGTGCTGGAAAATCTGGATAACCACCTGCAGAAGAATGAAATGAAATATCTCATTCTATGTACTAAAATAACTTCAGGTGGATTAAACACCTACATGTAAAATCCAGAGCTAGCAGGATCATTAGTCCAGGGAATACATGGGTTGGCAGAATTAACAAAAGAAACATACTCCATAGAAGGTAACATAGATGAATGGGACCTATGAAAAAGAAAACACTTGTGTAAATCAATAGAGTTTATTTAATAAAAGAGTAAAAAGAGAGCCCACAGACTGGAAAAGGATATTTAGTAATGACACATCATATAAAAGACTAATGATTAAGAGCCACAGAATTTTACAAGGTTATAGCAAGAAAAAAACTTTTGATAAGATGGGCTAAAGACCTGAACAAACAATTCATACAAGATGATAGATAAATGGCTAATAAACACATGTGGAAATGTTCTAGGTCTGTAGTCATTCAGGAATTGGAAATCAAAACAACAATGTGATACCAACTAAAGCCCAGTAATGTATCCCAATTTAAAAACAAAACATAACAGAACAATAAAGGGTGGACAGGGTCTGGTGGGATAAGGACTTTTGTACAACTGCTAGTAGTCATGTAAATATGTACAGCCACTATAGAAGGAGATATGGCGATACCTAAAACATATGGAAATTGAACTACCATCTGACTCACCAATACCATTACTGGGCATATACCCCAAAGAAATAAGAAAGAGATGACGAACAGACATGTGTTCCCCCATGATCATTGCAGCACAGTTCACAATAGCACGAAGCTGGAAACAGCCTAAATTTTCAAGAGAAAAGTGGATACATTAAAAAAACAACAACAAAAAAAACAACTCTGATGTAAACACACAAATAATATGAATCCCTAAAAAGCAGCATTGAAACACTTCAAGTCGTGGAAGGATCTGGAAGACATGCTTAGTGAAGTTAGTCAAGCACAAAAGGACAAATGCTATTTAAGTTCACTCCACTTGGAAAAAGTCGCAGAAAGGGCACAAGCTCAAGTTTGCACGTCATCAGGCCCTCTGGCTAGGAGCTAGATCGCCTGGGAAAGAGCTGGACCAGTGCCATGAACCACAAATCCTCTGGTCAAGGTAAGTATAGTGGAGGTCATTTGGCCAGAGGACACTTCCTGATCTCCTGATAGCTGGGATCCATTGGTGGGGGAAAGGGGGCAGGATGCTGAGTAGTAGCAATATGGATCTGGGGTGAGGTCCCCTGGAGAGGGTGGTGGCCCTCTCAAAGGGGTGAGGCTTAGTGATGGTAGGGCGTGGGCAGCACTGAAGAGGGGAGATGGAACAGTCAATTTTGGGTGAACGTAAGTGCGTGTCTGCTCGGGTGTGGGAAAGGAGAGCTGACAGCCAAGTGGAGTAAGGAGGGACTGCAGGTGCTCTTCGGATCAACAGGTAGGGAGGGTATTTCATGACTTGCACTCGGAGAGCAGAGCTGACTTAGGACTCTGGGGTTACCTGGGAAGCCAGGTCAGATGTCACAGAACAGCGGGAAACTGAATCCTGACTCTCAGAGTACAAGTCATGCTGCAGAGCTGCTTCTGTGGGATCCCCAAATGGGAACTCCACTGGGGGAACTGGATTCTACCCCAGACTTACTGTAACCTGAGGAATTAAGCTGGAAAACACATGGTGTCTGGGGTTGAAGAAAATAGCTGTACCAAGAGCTGTCTACTATTGGTTGTCTAACAAACAAGTCTTGGTACAGCAAGTGTGCTGTGTTAAGACGTATTATCCTGGCAACTGTGTGGCTGTTCTGTTGCAATCTGCTTATACTCATCTACATTAGGCTGTTTCTCACAGGTGTGCCGCCATTGGAGCTCACCGTCTTGAAGCAGTGTAATTTGTTTGGTTATTTTTCAGAAAATGAAACCTAGGGATGTTGTGCCCACAGGGAAAGAAAGCATAACAAGGTTTTAGGGTGCTTGAAGGGTGGAGGAGAAAAAAGGGAGATGATTTCAAGAAGTCTAGGAAGGAACCCTATCATTTGGAAAATATGTATGAGTATGCAAGAAATTGCACAATTCGTTTTGACAGAATTGAACTATGGAACAATATGACCTATACAGTGGTTCCCAAGTTAATAATTTTAATTTTATCAAATAAAAGGTAATAAAGTAATAGATCAAGGAATGGGTTTGGGGCTTGCACTAAATCCTATCCCCAATTTAAGGACTATCAGTTCCAGCCCACAGGACAATGGCAACGTAGTGACACATGCCAGGGGGACTCTGCAGAATCCAGCCCAGGAGAGTTGCTTAGAGGGAAATTCAACGCTGCTGGATCGCAGGAGGTGCATCATAAAGATAAGTAGGCACATATCCACTGGGTTTTGAAGGGCTGTGGGTTTTGGCTTACATCACTGGAAGCCGCCGGGGGCTTGACCTTAGCCCAGCCACTGTAACTGCTGGAGCCGGGACCATTTGGAGCCCAGCCAATGTATCTGCCGGAGCCGGGGCCATTTGGAGCCTGTAGCAGGGCTTGGTCTAAACATAGCCACAGTTTTCCCCTGCCTGCCTCAGGGCAGGGACAGGACCCTGGCAGCTCCACCAGCAGGGATCAGGGTTCAGCTACATTGTTGCTTCTGTTTATATCTCTGCTCTCTATTCCAACACAGCCGTGGAGGGCTGCACAGGAGCTTTTTCATGTCATGGCCACAGCTTGGGGTGCCTACGTGGTCTGAGCAGGGACTAAACCCAACACCCCACAGCCCAACAGGCAGGGATCAGGGTTCAGCTACACTGCTGCATCTGTTAACATCTCTGCTCTGTGTCCCCCCACTTCTTTGGGGGCTGCTCAGCAGCTTTCTTGCGACTCTTGGGGCTCAGCTGTGGATAGCAGCTGGGGCTTGGGGCAGGGAGTAAGCCCTTGCAGCTCCACAGGCAGGGAGTGGGACTCAGCTACATAGTTGCTTTTGCTTCCCTCACTTCCCTATACCCCTGCAGAGTCTAGTCTAACATTTTAATTTTTCTCCCCCTGCTCTTTATTCCTACCCTGCTCTCTCATGCTCCATTGCAGACATATGGGGCACTCCCATTGCCCTAGGGCATTTGCGCCTTGGCCACACCCAGCTAGGTGAGCTCCACCCTGCATAGATAGCCAAAGGCTAGGGAAAGGCCTGCTTGCTCTCCAGGGGATACTGCTCAGACTTCTCACCAGGGAGTTCCTGCCTGAGTACCTGGGGACATAAGGCAGCTCAACCAACACTTTTCAACATTCAAACCAATAACAGGAACATCAGCCCAGCCTGTGCAACACTGGGGCAGGCAGCCGACCTGCCATCTGGGGTACTCCCCTGATAGGGAAGCCACAGGAAGATAAAGTGGTAGGTTAATACCATAGCAAAATCAGCTGTAGGCAGTTCGAAGAAGCATTCCTGTAAGTCTTCCAGAGAGAGACTAGAAAATGGCACCTGGTCCCTCTAAAATAACTCAACGCAAAAAGCCATCACCCCTAACGACTTCAACGAAAAAAACAGGAGAAAAAAAGACAAAGGCAGAAGATGTCCTGAACATAACAACATACATAGAAGAAGCAGACATTGAGATGCCACTCAAAGAAATTCTCAGAATGCTGCTTGGAGCCATGCAGGATAGGAGGGAAACAATACAGAAAAAGGATGAAACGATACAGGAGCTTAGCGAGGAGATAATGAAAAACAATAGCACAATCATGTTCCTTGAAAATTGATTGGAGGAATCAGAGAACCCTATCAGTGTCTTGGAGGACAGCCAAGCAGACTTTAATAAACGTGAACAAAAATCTAACAAGAGCATCAGAGAAGCTGAAGAAAACCTAAGAGCTATGTCTGATGCTATGAAGCAGAACATTAGAATTATTGGCCTACCGGAGGAAGACACAACAAAGAATCATCTGCTACAATAGCGAGAGAATTCTTGGAGGAAAACTTCCCCAGCCTAATGAATGAAAACCAGGCAACCATCCAGGAGGCTGAAAGAACACCAGCATGACAGGACCCCAAGATGAAATCACCAAGGCACATAATAGTTAAACTATCCAACTTTGAGGAAAAGGAGAAAATCATGACAGCAGCCAGGGAAAAACAAGCAGTCACATATAAAGGTTCCCACATAAGGATATGCTCAGACCTATCAGCAGAAACTATGAAAAAAAGGAGAGAGTGGATTAACATTACTCCAAAAATTGAAGGAAAACAACGCAAATCCAAGAATACTCTACCCAGCCAAATTATCGATCAAGATCGATGGAGAAGTAAAAGTCTTCCCAGACAAGGAAAAACTCAAAAATTACATTACAACAAACCCAGCCTTACAAAAGATCCTCGCCGACTCAGTATGGGCAGATGAACAACACTCACCAAGCACAAATAAGAGACCAATACATAGAACAACTTCACCCAGAGCACAACAAGGAGAAAAGAGACCCCAAGATAGCATTGGTTTAAGGATGGAAAGAAGTCAAGAATGATACACACAAAAAACACACACTAATGAGAAAGGAAAGTAGGAAAACTCCCAACACAAAAGGTATAAAATGGCATCACAGAGTCCACAGATGGAGATAATAACCCTGAATATCAATGGCCTGAACTCAGGCATTAAAAGACTGAGACTAGCAGAATGGCTTAGAAAACACAACCCATCAATTTGCTGCCTACAGGAGACACATCTCAAGGCTACAGACAAAAATAGGCTGAGAATCAAAGGCTGGAGAAGGACCTACCAAGTACACAGCAATACAAAAAAAGCAGGGGTTGCAATCCTAATCTCGGGATAAATTGACCTCAAAGTACAAACCATAAAAAGAGATAAGGAAGGATACTATCTAATGCTCAAGGGAATCATAGACAATGAACCACTAAGCATTGTAAACATATATTCCCTGAATGAGAGACCAGCTGAATATGTCAACCAAACACTCCAAAAGATTAAGAAAAAATCACAGACCCGACAATTATAGTGGGTGACTTCAACACACCACTCTGAGAAAGATAGATCACAGGGAAAGAAACTCAACTATGATGCACATACCGGCTTGGGAGGAACTGGAGGAAATCATGCTAAGTGAAGTAAGTCAGGTACAAAAGGACAAGTAAAACATGATCCTGCTGAGGCAAATATAAAAAAAAAGGCTAATGTGGCATAGGGGAAAAAGTTACTATATACTCACATTTTTGGGTTGAAGACTGTGTAGTATGGCAGAGACCAGATCAAAACCAGGGATGCACATAGTAGACAACTGGGGAGGAGGTGGGGAAAGAAAAATAAAAGGATGAATATAAGGAAGAAAAGGTGAGCTGGGGCATGGGGCACTAACCCACCCAAGGGGAGGGTATTGTTTATATCTCCACAGGGAAAGTGGGACCAGACTTCCACCCAGTGCCGCGAGGTGTGAATGCAACATTCCGGAGTGGAGTAGGGAACCAGTGGAGAGGTCTGGTAGGCTGGCCCCAACACCAAAAATTAAGTGGATTCCTGCCCCTCCCCCAAGAAGAATTTGTTTCAAAGGACGACATTGATTCTACAGCTCGGGCAGAAGGATATATCGGATCAGAGCACACGGGCGCAGATGAAGGGGAGGAGGAGAGAGTGGAGCACAGACTTGCCCACCAGGCCGTGAGGATGATGTTCCTGATTAGAGCAGCCAGTCCACAGAGAGGACAACATGGCCCCCACTATAAGACATGATACCCCTCAGTGACCAATGGCGCTACCGGAGAAAGCATCAGAGACACAGTGTGCAGATTGCACCTGACCTGATCCGACCACACTGAGGCAAATCACTGGGAGAGTTCAGCGGAACAGCAAGGGAATGGAGTGGCAAGGTCCCCAGGGAATGCTGAAAGTGGATTTGGGGCCAGGGCGTGGTGCCCATACAGACTGGACTGGAAAACACTCCTAAAGGCCAACACACGAACCTTGAACTAACTACAAGCTTTTCTATCTTGATGTGTTTTGTTTTGTTCTTTGTCAGTGTTTTGTTGTTGTTTTGTTGTCTGGCTGTATACTGTTGCTTTGTTTTCCTCTGTCTTATTTTTGTGCATGTTATTATCTCCACAGGTTTGTCTACATAAGACAGGCTGGATGAACTATCTGGAGGAAAAACAAAGGGACCGACAGTTCTGGGGGTACCTGGGATAGGGGGAGATTGGGCGTAAAGAAGTGGTGTTAACAAACCCAGGGACAAGGGAGCAACATGGGATCCAAATTGGTGGCGAGGTGGGGAGTGGCTGGCCTGGTAGGGAATGATAAGGGCAAGGTTACTTAAAGAAGAGGTATAGCTGTAAGCCAGGTGGGGATGGAGCATGATAGTGGGGCAGGAGGAAAGTCAAGGGAAATAGAGGAAATAACTAGGAGGCAAAGTGCATTTATAGAGGTCTAGACAAAGACATGTACATGCAAATATATATATGAGGATGGGGAAATAGATCTATGTGTCTATATTTATAGGTTTAGTATTAAGGTGGCAGAAGGACCTTGGGCCTCTACTGAAGCACTCCCTCAATACATGAATAGTTTCTTCTACTAAATTGTCATTCTATGATCCTCACCCTCCCGACACAATTGCTGAAGCCAAAGCATTTGAACAAGTAAATATGAAGAAAGTTGATGGTGCCCGGCTATCAAAAGAGATAGCGTCTGGGGTCTTAAAGCCTTGAAGGTGCACAAGTGGCCATCTAGCTCAGAAGCAACAAAGCCCACATGGAAGAGCACATCAGCTTGTGTGATCACGTGGTCCTGAAGGGATCAGTTTTCAGGTATCAAAGAGCAAAAAATCATATCATTGGCTGCACAGCTCCATGATACGATTGTCGAGGACAAACGGGTGCATAAGCAAACGTGGCGAAGGAATCTGATGATGCCCGGCTATCAAAAGAGATAGTGTCTGGGGTCTTAAAGACTTGAAGGTGAGCAAGCGGCCATCTAGCTCAGAAGCAATAAAGCCCACACGGAAGAAGCACACCAGCTTGTGTGATCACGAGGTGCCAAAGGGATCAGAAATAAGGCATCATCATAAAAAAAACCCCAAAAACTTAACATCGTGAATGAAGGAGGAAGTGTAGAGTGGAGACCCAAAGCCCATTTGTCGGCCATTGGAGATCCCCTCACAGAGGAGTCTAGGGGAGGAGATGAGTCAGTCAGGGTGAGATGTAGCACCAATGAAATATACAACTTTCCTCCAGTTCCTAAATGCTTCCTCCACCCCACCCCCCAACTATCATGATCTGAAATCTACCTTGATAGAGCAGAGGTTGTACACTGGTGCATATAGGAGCTGGAGGCACAGGGAATCCAGGGTGGATGATACCTTCAGGACCAGGAGTGTGAGGTGCGATACTGGGAGGGTAGAGGGTGAGTGGGCTGGAAAGGGGAAACCGATTACAAGGATCTACATGTGACCTCCTCCCTGAGGGACAGACAACAGAAAAGGGGTGAAGGGAGACGCTGGATAGAGCAAGATATGACAAAATAATAATTTAAAAATTATTAAGGGCTCATGAGGTAGGGGTAGCAGGGAGGGAGGGGAAAAAAGAGGATCTGATGCAAAGGGCTTAAATGGAGAGCAAATGCTTTGAAAATGATGAGGACAAAGAATGTACAGATGTGCTTTATACAATTGATGTATGTATACGTATGAATTGTGATAAGAGTTGTATGAGTAATAAAATGTTAAAAAAGAAAATAATCTAAGAAGTTGTCCTAAATATAGAAGAGCATGGAAATAATATTTGTGAAAGCCTTATTAATTCCCTGTAGTGTGAAGATGCCTTAATACTGCATGCCATAAGGTAGTCTGACTTGAAAAACGTACTGATGAAGATCAGAGACTGGTGCCTTAACTACAGAATACAGCTCGATGAAAGAAAACCAAAATCCTCACTATAGGACCAATACAAATTACCATGAAAAATGGAGATATCATTGAAGTTGTCAAGGATTTCATTTCACTTGGACCTCAATCAATATACACAGAAGCCATAGACAAGTGATGTGTTTCCCTGGGCATATTTGTTTCCCAGGACCTCTTTAAACATTTAAAAAGCAGTGTCTATTTGAGAACTAATATTTACCAGATCCAAGCTATTTTATTTTTAATTGTCTCATATGCCACTGAAAGTTGAAAAATGAATGAGGCTGTTTAAAAGTAAAATGATGCATTTTAATTATAGTGCTAGTGAAGAACTTGATAGTTTCATGCACTGTCAATTGTAGCTTAGAAGTTGTACAATTATAATGCTTGTCATAAATGGATACTATGAAAATTTCATTTTAAGTATATTAGAAATTTGTTGAGAGATCTGTCCATTAAAGGACATCATGCTTGATAAAGCAAAATATCATTGAAAAAAGGATGAACTTCAACAACATAGAACATCACAGTAACTGCAACTAAGCTCAAACTTGACAACTGTGAGAAGGAAGCAGGACCCATATGTGTTTCATTCTTTTTTTTCTCTAACATTTCTATGAGAGTGACATGATTTAATTTGACTTAAACAGCAAAATGCAATGCCAATGACAAACATTTTGCCTGATGCATAGTTAATTAAATTTTTCCCTTTACATATTGGCACCTGATAAGGATACCATTTAATACCACTTTTATTTAATAATATGCTGCAAGTCTTTATGGCAGTTATTGATCAACAAGTGTCTAATAAAAGCTGACAATGGTAGCAAAGATGTAAAACTGTAATTGGAGATGGTATCACTCTAAACATGGACAATCCAAGGCCCTACAAGAAAATCATTGCATCCAAATGAAATGTTCAGCAATTTCACAGGCCATAGGTCAATATAGAAAAGTCCATTTGGATTCCGTGTACCAACAGAGAATACTCTGGAAAGGAATTCAAGAAAATAATACCATTTACAAGAGCCACCTATAAGATAAAATGGAAAAAACCTGGGCAGAAAAACAAACATCTGTACAAAGAAAACCTTAAAAACAGTACTACAGGATACCATAAGACATAAAGTGAAAAATTAGCCATACTCTTTAATAGGGAATTTTACTTTGTGAAAATATCAAACACACCACAAGTGATCTATAATTATAATGCAATTCTGATTCAGATCCCAGCATCTTTCTGAAAAGTTGAAAAAGAAAGGGAAGAGATTCTATACCTAGAAGCTCTGATGGTGTAGTGGATTATACAATGGGCTACTAGCTGCATGGTCCTCAGTTAAAAACTGCCAGCTACTCTTTCGGAGTAAGATGATCCTGAAAAGTTTTATGATCTCAGAAATCCAAAACGGCCAGTTAGCCCTTGTCCAATAGTAGTGGTTCTCAGCCTTTCAAATGCCATGACCCTTTCATACAGTTCCTCATGTTATGTTGTGGAGAACCCACACCATAAAATTATTTTCTTTGCTACTTCATGAATGTAATTTTGCTACTGTTAAGAATTGTAATATAAATATCTGATATGCAGGATGCATTTTCTTTGTTACAAATTGAACATAATGAAAGCATAGTGATTAATCACAAAAACAATATGTAATTATGTATTGTGAAATATTTATTTCTGATTACAAATAAATGAAATTTTGTCTTGAAGCATGGTGTAGCATGGTTAACAGTCTTTAATATAATGATAATAAACTGCATTGCTACATTTTGCGACTGTATGCATAAAAAGCCAGCGTGCGTGCAAATGCTGAGAAACCTTCCTTCTCACCAGATCAGAAGTTCTCAGTCTTTGCAAGAGCACAACGAAGTCTTCTTTGGTATTTAGACTTGATAACCAAAAAGTTGGAAAGTCCTGTTTCACAGATATGTTGTTGGAAATGGAAGAAGATGCAACACAGTCTCAGATAGGTATATGACTGCCAACACTTGATCCAGAATTTTGTAACTGGCATTGTAGCGAAATCAGTTTGTGCTGACTCACTGTTAATGAGTTCAATGAACACTTCTTGAACTGTCTCCGGAGCATCTTCAACTTTGACTGTGAATGGGTGTCTAGCAAGTGCAAATGGAATGTCAGGTAGATTTGGAAAGTACAATGAAATTTTATCTGCAAGCATGTGCAAGTGTTCTTTCATAGGAATGACCATCGTCATTCTTTTGTATGGTTCAATGTCATGTTCCTCAAAAAAAGCAGATAAGTTAGGCAACATATAAATTTTATTTTCATCCTTTTTTTTGTGCCAAAGCTAAAGTTTCATTTGGAATGATCAGATCTTTTCAGAAAATCAAGTCATGTTGCATTTGTTCCTCACAGTGATCAATTTAACTCATTCAAGATGGAAAATGTGTCAACCAAGTAAGCTATTTTCTGTAGTTTACTTTGATCGCTGAAAAGTGCTTTGAACTGCGTTGTTGCCTTCTGATTTTAAAATGCTTTGAGTTCATCACAAAGCTCAAAAACACGTTTTAAAACGTTTACTCTTAACAACCATCTTACTTCCGTGTTAAATAGCAGAGCATTATTGTGCTCATCCATCTCGTTCTGCAGTTGCAGTCAACTGTTTAAAGTGCTCGCCTTTACAAAATTGACAGAACTTTTGACACTATTCATTATTTCTTGTAACTCTTGTGGAAGCATCTCATTGCTAATATTTGCCGATGAATCATACAGTGAATTCCGTTGACTTTTAGTGACTCATTCAGTACCAAACGTTGAAATGCAGGTAGGCATCCTAGCATAGCTGGAGCACCATCTGAGTAAACTCCATAAACTTTTCCCAAGAGATCTTATGCTCTTTCAGAAATGAACCAACTGTGTCAAATACATCATCTGCAGTAGTTGTCGTTTCAAGAGGTTTGCAAAAAAGAAACTCTTCTTTAAAGTTGCCATCATTAATATACCTCAGGTAAACCAGTAACTGGGACCAGGTTGCAATGTCTGTAGATTCATCAAACTGGATGCTAAATATTGGAAGTGACTGGATGCTAAATATTGGAAGTGGAGCAGATTTAATTTCCGGGATGACCTGATAAAGGATATCAGCAAACTTGTCACCTATTCTTCTGCGGACAGTATCATTAGATAAGGAAATTGACTCAATTTCATAACAAGTTTGTCTCCAATCATAACTCAAACAATGACTTTGGTCACTTGCAACAATAAATCCTCAGCAATGGTGTGAGGTTTCATAGCTCTGGCAACTCTGAGTGCCACCAAGTATGAAGCTTCATTGGCTGTTAACGTTTGGTTTGTGGTTTTGCCACCAGTGTCAAGTCTGGCTTTCTTGAGTCCATGAGCTTTGCTTCTAAAATAGTTGGTATAATTGTTGGCAAACACAGATGCTTGCTAACAAAATGGCGTTATAGTTTCTTTGGCTTCATATATTCAACTGATAGAACTTCACAACAAATAACACATTGTGATTCCTCAATTCCTGCTGTAAATATTGAGATAAATACATACTGTAAAAAATCCTCGCTATATTTTATTTTGTTAACATTCTTCTCTACATGATTCATTGTCATGGCATGGTTTTCTAATGAAAATAATATAAAACAATCGCTTTAATAATACAAAAGGTGATACATGGCACAGTTCAGTCAATAGAGTTCGTTAAAGTTTCCTGTGATTTACCATTCTGTGGTTTTGGTTTGTTTGTGTTTTTTTACATACCTGTTACTCTCACAAGGGAGTAGTATTCATATCAACCATAGCTGAATTTAACAAGACCAATCAGCATCAGGATTAAGTTGCCATGGTACAGATATCCCATATTTTTGCAGTAGTTGATGATTTCACGGTACAGGATTTTACATTTACCCAATAATTATAATTCATGAAGTGTCGTTTTACCTCCAATACTACTGCTTTCAACACAGTAGCTGCTTTTAGCAGAGTAGCTAACTGCTTTCAACAAAGCAACTGATCTCTACAGAGTAGCTGCTCTCTACACATGTGTTACTGGTCCGCTTAAGCACATTATAGTGCCAACCCTTTCACATACACTTGTATTTGTATGGGGTAGGCGCGATGATGTCATCACACCAGTTACCCATATGTGGGTGTATCTGCACGAGGGCATACCCACCTGGAGATGGATGGAGGAGTGGTGTCTTGATTTCTAAGACCATTGGAAAATGTGTTTTCTGATGATCTTAGGTGATCATTGTGAAAGGGTTGTGCTAGTCTGGGCACTTTAGAGAAACAAATCTACAGAAATTCATGTATAAGAGAGAGTTTTATATAAAGGTTAAGTGCACAGCAAGAAAACATCCCAATCCAGTGCTACCCAAGCCCACAAGTCCAAGATTAACCCATATATCTGACACCAATCCATAAAGTCCTCCTATATCTCACAAAAGACAGGCAATAACACTTACTGAAGGAGGAAAGCCAAATCAGTGAGCCTGTAAGCATCTCAGAGCTGGCGGGGGTCTCCACACGGCTACTCCAGCACCCAGGGCTGCACTGCAGTAGGTCTATGTGGCTTCTCCTTGGGGATGTCTTGCAGGAAGTGAGCCTTGACAGCTGAAACAGGGAACTGGCCAAGGCAGCTGCACCCTAGTCCGACTATCGCAAAGCAAGAGACCCAAGAACTAGAAAGGTGAGGATCATCGAGCCATTTATCCTTCAGGCCCTCATTTAACCCCACATGTGTTTACCAGCCATGTTGGCATAAGTAAATACCTCAAATGTCGTTTGCTCATCCCCCTGCTCCCCCCCCCCCCCAGCAAGTGGTCTTGAACCATAGGTTGAGAACCAGAGCCTTATAGGGTTTCTAATATTCTTAAGTGACTGGACAGCAGTGAGTTGGGTGTTTGGGGTCCAGCCTCTATACCTGCAACTGAGATAGACCCAAGGAAACAAGGACAATCACAATGAGCCATGTGATCAAGAGAAGCATCTACACACTGTCATATCTGAATCACTCAGGCGCTCTCCTCTGGAAACGTCTCAGAATAGACTCACTGTGTTTTGATTTTTCTAAATGTAAATCAACCAGATATTAGGGAAGAGGCTGGAAAGGATGTATTTCTATATAAGCCAATGGTCACACAACATAAAATGCTTCATAAAGCAAAGGCAGGTGAACCACTCAAGAGAGATTTGAAAACAGTTTCCCTTTGAAATTAATGGATTGAAACCTGAGGGCACAGACACGAATGACCCAGCAAACTGTAGTGAAGAGAAATCATTGTCCACTCCAATGAGGCCATCCCTACACTCTACCCCTGGTCTTTCCAGTTTTCCACCTCACCACTTTTTAGCACTTATTTCATGGAATATAATTGTTTTCCTCTTTTCACAACTTTTTACCTTACTCTACTATTTCCTTTCTAAAGCTTTACAGCAATCCTCTTCCTTTTCTTCTTCTTCTTCTTGTTCTTGTTCTTCTTGTTGTTGTTCTACTACTACTACTACTACTACTACTACTACTACTACTACTACTACTACTACCACCACCACTACTACTACTGCTGCTGCTTCATCTTCTTTTTTTTTGAAATTAAGAGAAAATAGAATGATTCCTACTGAAATTCCTGCTAAATCTGTTGCTAAAATCCAAATTTTGTTTTAACAAAATAAACTAAAGAACACAGCAGACCATCCTATTTGTGCTCTCACTTGTACCTGCTCCTGGAACCTGGGCCTGTGCTATTTGGGCCTGAGCACACCCATTGCCCCAAATTCCCTTCAGTCCAACCCCACCCCTGTGCTGCAGAGTGGTTTGTGTGGGAATTCACATTGACTTCTCTCTCTGTGTCTTCTTGCACAGCCATACACAGCTGGATCCTCAGTGGTCACAGAACTCAGGTGCAGGGAGAACTGGTTCTTGGATGTGTCTGGGTTGCTGACTAGATCTCTGAGATTTGGTGTGTATTCGCTAAACCACTCTGACCTGTAGAAGCTCCTTCCCATCCACTCACAGCCTCTCTCAGGGCTGCCTGATCTGCTCCCATGTGGCACTGGTGCTGGAGACTGAGTCCCCAGTAATGGTGCAGATGAGAGTGAGGTACTGTGATGGTCTCACCACCTCAGGGCCTGACTACTAAAGCTGCACCTGGGACAGGACACCAGGAGTCTTAGGAAACAAGCTTTGAATATCCCATCTGTCCTTAAATCTGCTGTGACCTAGTGCATCTCCCTGCCATTGACCCGATGGGAGACCTAGGACCATCAAAACGAGGAAGCGGATGGAGACAGACATTTCTGTATCAAAGTCTCCCTGGCTCAGCAGGCTCTGGAATTCTGGTTCCAGAGGAGAATCTTGAGGGGAGTGAAGGTGGGTGTTCATATCATTTGAGAAAATAAACCACACCAGTCTTCTGCTTGTGCTAATGGACAGGGGTCACAGCTCCACAAGGAAGCTTCTCCAGAGCTGGGCCTTGAAGCAAGTTGGATGGCAAAAATATGTCAGAAATGTGAGTGAGGTGGCCCACAGGCATACACTGAATTTTTACCCTGCCCAGATCCCAATATTTGCAATCACAAAATTATCAGGGTTCCATTGTATATGAATTGTTTGATTTGAACACACGCATCCACTAATGTATGCATTACTGTATTCATTGTGAGTTCTGAGAGCTATGAAGACACCAGACAGTCTTCTGCACGGAGGGAAAATCAGTAAACCAAGCAAGAAACGAATGAGCTAAGAAACGAATGATTTCGTCTTCAAACTAAGCCCACTGCAAGTGCACCTATCCTGTCTCATGGGAACCTTATAAGACTGATTATAAATGTTCCTGAGAACTTCTTTGACCATAAATACTTACAGGAAAAGACAACCTCATCTTACTCGGGAGGCACAGTGGGCTGGTTTGCAGTGAGCAATCCAATACTTATCCCACTGTGTCACCATATCTTCATATATCTCTACACCAAGAAGCCTGTATAAAGGGCTGTATAAATGTCACATTGAGAAGCCAAGTGGTGATTTTTTAATACTATTATGTGACTATGAGCTCTGGGCTATGAATAAGGGGGGCCATATCCAAAATTATGGCCATTCACTTACCTTTTGGAAAAGAATGTTGAAAGCACCACAAACTGGGCTATCAATATAACAAACATCTGTTTTGAGGGAAATACAGCCAAGGAATACCTTAGAAGGAAGGATGATGAGACTTTGTTTCATGTAATTTGGACAGGCTATCATGACACCAGTCTGTTGAGAAAGACATCATCCACGATAAAGCATGGGATCAGTGAAGGAGGAGGTGATGGATTGACACAGTGACTCTAACAATAAGCTTAAAAATATTCGTTATGGTTATGGTACTGAACTAGGCATGATTTAGTTCAGTTTTACATTGAATCACTTAGCGTTGCAATTGTCTCTGTGGCAGGTAACATCATCAAAACAAATGAAAAGACACAATGTTCTTCCCAGATTGAATGACAGTGCTGGGGGAATGGGTATATGTTTTCTTTTCCTTAGAAAAGGAAATATGTAACAGAATACACTCTTTATAACTGTTTTTATGTTGAAGTTCCCCGTGCCTTCGTTAGTTATTGGTTGCAAAAGTCTTGTCTACATATTTATAGAACATTAAGCATCCAAGGTTGTTTGGGTGCAAAAACAGTTAAAGACTCGTATTGACCCTACATGAAAGAGAACTGTCTGAAAGGATTTTCTTTTCTGTAATAATAATTGGATAACCATATCAGGTCTTTAACCAACTGAATTGCCAAGGTTTTGAACTGTCTACCCTTTGGCTAGAAGTTGAGCATTTAATTATGCTCACATAGTTCTGTGTTTCAGGTTCACCTATGTACAATTCATATGCATCTATTTTTACTTTCTACAGGTGAACATTTCTGTGCATGATGGCTGGTCTTAAGACATTATGTAGAGTTCTTCAATGCAAGTACTGTTACTATTATGTGTTCCTTGAGTATTTACTATGGGATTCTGTCCTAGGCATTGTGTGATTTTAATAGTAACCCTGGGCACCATCTTCAGTGCCAGAAACACCTCCCAGAGTTGTGCAAACTAAGAGTGACTACTATAATAGCCAAATACCCCATAAAACATATCAAGGAATTGGCGCATTTGGGATATGGTGTGGCAGTTTCATAATCTCTTGTCAACTTGGGAAGGGATGGAGTCTAGCCTATCAATGAGGTCACAGCTTGATGAATTCATTTGGAGGTGCAAAGGAGATAAATAGCTCACTGGAAGCCAGACCCAGATAGAATCTCTACCTGTTGAAATATTCCTGTTTACAAAGCAACATGGTGCTACACTGATAATAGCCAGAGCCCTGGCACTGGAGCCCTGGCAATGTGAAGACCCTTGCCAGTGCTGAGATGCTTCCAGCACCACCAGATCCACAAGACTTTCCACCCACTAGCCTGTGATCTTTGTCACTACATGTGTTGTGTGAGTCTGAAGAAGAATTTATAGATTGGTGTCAGACATATGGGCTAATATTGGACTTATAGATGTGATCAGAGCTGGGATGTTTTCTTAATATACAGTTACTCTTTGATATAAAGCTCTTTCCTATACACATGTGAGTGTCTCCCTGGATTTGCTTCTCTAGTCTGCCTGGACTAACACATGGTGTTAGAGAATAATGTTAAATTTGTCATGGGCTGCCTGAAGTTCTGTCTTAGAGTAAGCACATCTTGTTTAATTCTTGTAAGTTTTCAAATAAGATTTTATCTCACTTATTTGGGCATTACATTAGGAGGAACAAGAACCCAGAGAATGGTCTTGTGCTTGGTAAAGTAGAATGTCAATTAAAATGGGAGAGACTCTCAATGAGATGGATTGTCACAAAGGCTGCAACGATGAGTCCACATAGAGCTACCGTAGTGGTCAGCACAGCAGTTCTAGCTGACTGGGCACTGCAGTCCTTATCCAGGCTCCCGTGCTCACCTCTTTCTTCACTTGGTCCAGAGTGGGTGGGTTCTTAGCATCCTTGCAAGTCAGCCCACCCCCTGAGGTTAGTTTTATGTCTGGACTCCCACTGACTCTCCCTCACTATAAAATACTTTGGACATAGAGTGTGATACAAGTTGCAAACACTCTGAATTGGTTGCAGTGAAAGGAAGTACGATATATACATGTAGATATTTATCTAGATTTTGAGATTGAGATATATACCACAATAAAATACCGATCAAGAAAGAAATTTGCCTGAAAAACAATCAAATATTGAACACCGGTTAGGCTTCATTCTTTCCACAGGAAGAGGAAACGTACTTAAAGAAGATTTCTATTCAAATTAATTAAAGCAAGAGAGTTATAGAGTTATTTATTCCACGTTAAGGAGGAAATTGACAAGTCAGAATTCTTTTTTATGGGTTTCAGTGACGTGTGATAGGAAAATTTTCAGCTTTTGATAATTGTTGAACACAGTGATAATCTAATTCCATTTGTGTTAGTGTGGGTATATTAGAGAAACGAGTCCACAGAAACTCATTTGAATAAGAGAAAGTTTTATATAAATGGTAAGTTTACATCAGGAAAATATCACAACCAAGTACTACCCAAGTCCACAAGTCCAACATTAGCCCATATGTCTGACACTAATGCACAAAGTCCTCCTCCATGTCACAAAACACATGCAATGAGGCCGATTGCAGGAGGAAAACTGGATCAGTGAGTAGTGTATGCATCTCAGCGCTGGCATGGGTATCCACAGAGCTATTCTAGCACCCAGGGCTGCATTGGGGTAGGTGCATGCGGTGTGTCCTTGGGGATGTTCTTGCAGGAAGTGAGCCTTGCCAGATCAAGCATGGCACTGGGTAAGGGATCTGCAATCTGCTCCAACCATCAGAAAGCAAGAGACCCAAAAACTAGAAAGGCAAGGCTCACAGAGTCATTTATCCCTCCGCCCCTCAATTGACCCCACATGTGTTTATCTACCAGGTTGGTACAATAAACCACCTCCCTCTCCATTGAATTATGCATGAGAAGAGTAATGAAAATATTAGTTTGTTGCACGTGTATGAGAAAAATAACTTTTAAAATATGACATAGTTTTTCAACCACAATCAGAAACTGACGGAAAGTATTGCTGGTACAGCAACACTTCAAAAAGCTAGCTAAAACATTGAACCCGAAAAGAGATTATGATATAAGCCCAAAATTTGAATTTGTAAAAATTGTTAGCAATGGAATAGTCTTTATTTAATATTTTAATTATTTTCTCACTTTTTTTCCCTCCAAAACCATTTTTTGGGGAGCAAATACAGGTGTCATGTTCATCAGTAGTTCAAGTGCATCAAGCAGTATTGTATGACTGTTACCACAATTAGCTTCAAAACATCATCTTCCTTCTTCAACTAATGGCATCATCTTCCTTTATTCCACTCCCCCACCCACCACTGTAGCCCCAGAAGCCCTTATTCTACTTGCTGTCTCTTTATGTACATCAATTCTGGCTTTCATGTACAGTCAAACAGAAAAACATATCACAGAAATTCAATAATGCTATCCCCCAATGACAAAACACATGAGATAAACTCTAATAGGAATTTAAAATTGAGGAAGTAGGCAGTCCAAGTATAGTCTGCGGCCCTTGCCCGGAATCCATAACAGACCTAGGTGTGTTTCAGATGTGTCAGTCTGGCTACTGGAATGTGAGGATCTTGCCAGTTGACCGCCTTTCTCAGGATTTTCTGGAACCAAAAGCACTCTTTAGTAGCTGGTATCCTGCAACACACCCTGTGGCTCATGCTGAACAAGCAAACGGCTTGTCCTTCACATGACATTAAATACACCAAGCAACAACAACAAAAACAACACAACCAACTCCCTGCCTTCCAGGAGGTTTCAGCTCACAGCACAACCCTATTTCTCTATGTTTGCTGTTGAGGAAGGAACACTATTCTACAACTGCAGCACAAACAAGACATGCTTGCAAACCTCCATTCCTGCACTGGCCACAGGTGAAGCCACTGGCTGTGAGGACTGCTGCCTACTTTGATGATGAGCCGGCCCTGTCTCTTCTCTGTGCGAGCAAACTACTGTTGCACACAGAGCCTGTGTGTGAGCTGAGCTTTTGTCAGTGACCTCACACACTGGTTTTACCGAAATCAACAGTTATACTTTGTGCAGTACACAAGAAGGGGAGTAATTCAACTTGAAGGGAGACTAAGGTTATTTTTATAAAAGTACCTTGTAAATTGAAGCACAACCAGCAAAATATATGTAAAAGGGAACCATTAACATGTTAATAATAATTTTATAAATAATATCATAAAAGGTGTCACAGAAAAGGATGATATAATTAAAATGAAAACACGATGTATGAAGTTCTATGGAGACCAGGATGATGGAAAAAATAGAACAATTCCTGATAATATCAAATATGATTAAACAAAATACAGAATACACAGAAAGCAACTAATGGACATAAACAAACAAAACAAGATACAAATTCAGAAATTTGATAACTGTAAGCCATTGGCACCAAGTGAATCCCAAATCACAGTGACTCTTGGACAGAGTAGAACTGCTCCGTAGGGTTTCAGACACTGTTAATCTTTTGGAGGAGCAAACAGCCTCATCTTTGTCCCTTGGAGGAACTGGTGGTTTCAAACTACTGACCTTGCACTTTGCATCCCAATATAAAATAAACAAAAAAGATGGCAAAATAAAAAAAAAACTGTCCCAGGGGAGGCTAAGAGTTAAGTGAGAAAGCCCTAATTCCAACAGGAAATCCTCCCTGTCATCTATCTGTGCCTGTCTAGGACTGGGTGTCTGTGCTCATGAATCCTGCGTGCCCCCTGCTGCCCAGTGTCTCCCCTGCAGGGGAGATTTGTGTCTGGGTTCACACTGACTTCCCCTCACTGTTTGTTTCCCTTGCACAGTAATACATGGCCGTGTCCTCAGCAGTCACGGAGTTCAGCTGCAGGGAGAACTGATTCTTCGATGTGTTTCTGGTGATGGAGAGTCGGCTTTGAAAAGATGGGTTATAATATGTATTACCACTAGAGCATAGCTCTCCCATCCACTGCAGCCCCTTTCCAGAAGTCTGGCGAATCCAGTGCCAGCAGTAACCACTGCTTGTGATGGAGAAACCAGAGACAATGCAGGTGAGGGACAGCTTCTGGGACGGCTTCACCAGTCCTGGACCTGACTCCTGAAGCTGCACCTGGGACAGGACCCCTGAAAACAAAAACAAATGTTCCATGTCAGTCACTTGAAGTCATAACTATCCCCATAGACCCAGGTCAGATATCTGTATCTCTCACCTTGGGGAACTGTCACCAAGCATAGGAGAACACATAACAATAGCATCTTAACACCACACCTCTGCTTTCCCAAGAGACCTACAGCCCTGTCTGAAGAGAACTGATAGCTTTCCCACCCCAAGGGTGAAATTGTACCCTAGTGCCTGAAATATAATTTGCATATGAGGATGTCCTGTCCTTATAAACAGAAAGTGATAGAGACCAGACCCCCTCTATCTTCTGAGCTCATGGTAGGGTAAATGTTTGAACTCATATGCATATTAGTCTATAACAGAAGAAGTTTTTACCAAGAGGTGTGTGGGAGAGGTCAAAGAGTGCCCAGAATTTCTGAGCCCAGTGTTCTTTCCTTCCCGGTCCTCATTGCTCCTGCCCTGCCTTGGGCTCCTGTATATCCTGTGCCCCAGAGAGTGGGCAGAATATAGTTTGTTAAAACCATCAATTGGACCCCAAGTCATCTTCAGACCTCACAATTTCCAAGGTCCTTTTTTTCCTGTATACCCTGAAACTTCTAAATTAACCTCCTCAGAGCCTTAATAGTTTTCCTTGTGTGGGAGTGACATCTTTGAGAAGCATGAATATTAGGTTAGTCCCAAGGAGTTGTGGTTGATAAGATCCCAAAGGTCCAACTCTTCTATGAAGCCATTCAGTTCCAATTTCCACCTACTCCACTCTTGAGGAG
This sequence comes from Tenrec ecaudatus, assembly GCF_050624435.1. Taxonomy (NCBI): domain Eukaryota; kingdom Metazoa; phylum Chordata; class Mammalia; order Afrosoricida; family Tenrecidae; genus Tenrec; species Tenrec ecaudatus. The sequence continues at coordinate 51,483 of NW_027459502.1, forward strand.
ATTCCCTTATGTTTCTGGATTCTGTGAATCAATGAAAAATCCAAAAGAAATTAATGAAATTTTGAGGAAAGGAATCACGTGGCGGTGGGTTCTGTTCAGTCCAAATTCTGACACTCAGGAAAGGGTAAACCAGATGCTGTGCCCAAAGGACAAGCTCCACTCCCAGCTTTGCAGTTTATTTGCACACATCTGACCTGAAGCCTCAGGCAGAATGTTTCCAGTCAACATTGTCCCTCTGCTAATCTGTTGCAGCCAGGATTTCCCAAACTTGGGCCATGGTCATCACCAACCCCACTACTCTTACTTGTAATACCCACACTACATCCCAGAGCCCAATGATCGAGGTCAACCTCAGTGTAAGTAAAGTGATTCAAGTGTTACTGGGTCTCAGGGAAGAACGTGACACCTGGAAAAGTTGGGCCCCAGGCAAGACAATATTTTAATTCAGTAGCCTCTAAGAAATGCAAGATTCTGAATAGAAAACCACTCCCTTGTTTGCTAGAATATCCGGAATAGTGAAAAATCAGTCGAGTCATGATTTCAAGTACAAAGATGGAGAAAACCAGTAAATGAAAACTAATCATTTAAGAAAAGGTTCAGAGTAAGAGTCAAGTACAATATTGTCGACTTTGAAACCAAAGACCTTTTCCTGAAACCCACGAGGCACTCGTCATTATAATTAGGTCTATCCATCCAACTGATCCTCGACATTTAGAGATTAAACAGACACTCTTGTAAATGTCCCCTGCCCTGGGACTCTGGTTCCATTGAAATGTGAGCATCTCCAACCACAGACAGCCTCTCCATTTGTGCTCTGGGCACAGCCACATCACAACTGCTCTTGGGTCTCACCTGACATTTATTCCCTAAACTCAAAGATTGTCTAATTTTGGAAAATGGTACATATTATTGGCTATAGAAGCTGTGACATCTATAAACATGTAGTTTATAGATTCTTTCCTCATAAAGTTTAAAATATTTTCCTCAGACTGAGGGTTGACAACACTCATTTGCTGATTAATTAGAATCTGTACACCTCCAAATTAATGTTTCTTTTTACGGTGGGGAAATCCAAGCACTACGTGTTGGTCACCTGGACTTCTTTGTGCCAGAATTTGCTGAAGGGAATAATCAATTACTTTAAAGTGAAGACACATTGTACTCACTACAATCCAGGGGTGAAAGCACAGGACACTCTAGCATTTTTCATTTGGAGATCATTGAGTTGGTTCACTTTTCATATGCACACTGGCAGAGCATCACTTGATCCTGTTCATTTCATCAAACCCCCATCTCACTCTTTGCTCTTGGTGCTTGTCTAACCGATTCAACCTTGAGACCGTGATGTAGCTTGTGTTAATCTGGGTAGACTAGAGAAAGAAATCTATGGACACACATATGTGTATAAAAAAGATATTTATATACAAGAGCAATTGAACATTGAAAAACATCTCAGCAAAGTCCAGATCAAGTCCATACATCCGATATTAGCCCATATTTCTGATATCAATCTGCAAAGTCCTCTTGAGATTCACACAACACATGCAATGATGCCAAATGCAGAAGATCACAGGCCAGTGGGTAGGAAGTCTTTGGATCCAGTATCATTAGGAATATCTTAGCCCTGGCAGAAGTCTCTGTGGCTTCTCTGGCTTCTGTGGTCTGGTTCTGTCCATGTGGCTTGTCTTCTGGAATGTCTCCCAGGGAGTAGCAGAGAGAGAGAGGTGTCTTCTTCCTCCAAAGAGGAAGTATCGGAATTCTCAGAAGGTCATGCCAACAGAGGTCCCTTTGGCTATCTTCAGATTGACAACCTAGACTTCACCCTTACACTCTCAGTCCTTAAATTGACACCAGATTAGGTGACTACCACATAGCTGCACACTAGTTCAGGTCACTGCCATGATCATATCATAATTTCATAGCAGTGATTAGTAGGGGTCTTCTTAAGTGTCAACCACATGACATTATTCATGTACACATCACTATCCAAACAGGTTTGGTACACATGTTCTCAATGATCTCCTGCTATCTCCCTGTACTCTGAAGGAGCACACATCGAACTCTTCTAGACTCAGATGTCTGGGTTTCTTTTGCAGTCCCCTATCTCATGAGGTTGGGCTTGGTCAGTCACTTAATCAAGGTGCACTGCATCTCTCAAAATTCTGAAAGATGGAAATAATAGAAAATATGGCTTAAGGAAAATGCAATAATATTTGCTCCAGTTGTCTATTGTTGTACAAGGAATCGATATACATTGCAGCTTAAAATTGAAAGAGCTTTTTATTTGTTGCTTGATTTCCCTTTTAACTCTTTTGATGCACATAAATGTCTGATTTTTAGATCACTCTCATCTATGTTGCCTTCTTTGTGTGTACTTCCTTTGCTGTGTTTGACAGCGTATGAACGTCCTGAAATGGGGCACTAACATGTGTCCCTGCTTCCTTATAAATGGTCTTCATAGCTCTGGGATTCATATTAGGTCCTTGATCATTACACTTAAAACAACAAACATCGTATTTTGAGAGAGAGAGAGAGAGCTGTTATCAGGAAGGAAAAGGAGCAAGTTCTTACCTTCTCTGGAGAAGATGTCTTGGATGGTATTTAAACTCAATAAGATTAGTCTGAAACATTTAAGAAACAGTTAAATGTTCCTTGGGTTAAAGTAAATAGCATCTCCCTGGAACACAGACTTAAAAAAATACTATTTTCTTGCAGAAAAATCCCTTACGCTGCAGATAATAAACAAAACCTTATTTCCTTATATCCCTTGATCATGGCTACAGTAACAGATGAAGAGTCACTGGCCCATGCACCAAGATCCACCACTCCTGACTCTGAGAAGAACAAAATGACTTTAAGGCTCAATACCAATTGGTAAAAATCTATCTTTTAAACAAGCGGCCATCTAGCTCAGAAGCAACAAAGCCCACCTGGAAGAACATACCAGCCTGTGTGATTGAGTGGTCCCGAAAGGATCAGTTATCAGGCATCAAAGAACAAAAAAATCATATAATTGGCTGCACACCTCCATGATAGGATCGCTGAAGACAAATGGGTGCATAAGCAAATGTGGCGAAGAAAGCTGATGGTGCCCGGCTATCAAAAGAGATAGTGTCTGGGGTCTTAAAGGCTTGAAGATGAACAAGCGGCCATCTAGCTCAGAAGCAAAAAAGCCCACATGGAAGAAGCACACGAGCCAGTGCGATCATGAGGTGCCAAAGGGACCAGGTATAAGGCATCATGAAAAAAAGAGATATATATGTATATGTATATATATGTGTGTGTATGTATATGTATATATATATATATGTATATATATATATGTACACACACACACACATATATATATATATATACACACACACCATATTGAATGAAGGGGGATGAGCAGAGTGGAGACCCAAGGCTCAAGTGTCGGCCACTGGAGATCCCCTCATAGAGGGGTTTAGGAGAGGAGATGGGTCAGTCAGGGTTTGAGGTAGTACCGATGAAGAACACAGCTTTCCCCCAGATCCTGGATGCTTCCTCCCCCAACTACCATGATCCGAATTCTACCTTGCAGGACTGGATAGGGCAGAGGTTGTACACTGGCGCATATGGGGGCTGGAGGCACAGGGAATCCAGGGTGGATGATACCTTCAGGACCAAGGGTGTGAGGGGCGATGCTGGGAGAGTGTAGGGTGAGTGGGTTGGAAATGGGGAACTGATTACAAGGATCCACAAGTGACCTCCTCCCTGGGAGATGGACGGCAGAGAAGGGGTGGAAGGGAGACTCCAGATAGGGCAAGATATGACAAAATAACAATGTATATATTACCAAGGACACATGAGGGAGGGGGGAGTGGGGAGGGAGGGAAAAAAAAGAGGACCTGTTGCAAAGGGCTTAAGTGGAGAGCAAATGCTTTGAGAATGATTGGGGCAGGGAATGTGCGGATGTGCTTTATACAATTGATGTTTGTATATGTATGTATTGTGATAAGAGTTGTATGAGCCCCGAATAAAATGTAAAAAAAGAAAAGGAAAAAAAAAAGGAAATGATTAGGGCAAAGAACGTACAGATGTGCTTTATACAATTGATGTATGTTTATGTATGGATTGTGATAAGTGTTGTATGAGCCCCTAATAAATTGTTAAAATTAAAAAAAGTGTCAAAAAATAATAATAAAAGCCACCGTAAGACAAAAAAAATCTATCTTTAAAAGGACAAGTCTAAAGTCATGCCCCAGACCACCTCTCTATTTAGGCATGAAGTCTTCCATCTGAAGAGGAAGAGCTTAATGATTAGTAGCTGAAGGCACTGGGGAAAACCTTTGCACCAACGGAATGAACAACTTGGAAGAAAAGTTCTCTGCCCAATGGGAAAGGGTAGGCAGATGTGTAGATCCGTAGAACCTTCGCAGACTAAAAGGAACAGGTAGAAACCACATCTCAGAGCCCGGTCCAGGAGGACCCCCTTGGAATGAGGCTCAGTCAAAAGACCAGAGAAATGCTCATGGCCCACACCCTGCCACAACAGTGACCCGCACTCAGTAAAAATAACAGCAGGGTGCATCAGGGAAGTTAATATCGAGATTCTCTCTAGCGATAGAGCAAGTGAACACAAAGCAAACACATTTTAAAAAGAGTTTTATAGAGGAATTTGAGTCCTTTAGTATTTTAAATAAAAACCAAGGTTAGCAGTGAAGTACATTGTTTGTAGTTAACTACAAATGGATCCATGACTATATTTTAACAAACTCTGACAATTAAAGCCTAGCAGAACTTTGGTCATAATCAGTCCTCAATAGAAAACATCATACAGAACATAATATGCTGATATATATGGACATATTGAACATGCCCATCTATCCACAAATATTATGGGTAATACAAAATAGTAAGAAACGGTTGTAAGTGATACACATCAATTTGGGATACATGATTGACACAGAGATGGGTATTATAAAATTAAATATGAAACTCTAAAATTATGATAAAAAAATCTACAGGACAATGTCAATAAATGTGGTATAAATAGTATCGTTAACAAGGTCACAAAGATGACCTGATACAAAGAAAAACATAAAGTGGGTATTTATTTTTGGAGACTATTACTATAGAAAATAAAGAACATTCTATCCAATAATGTACATTACATGTAAGAAAAAACAAGAATACACACAAACGGAGATCATGTAGCATTATGCAGCTCATACGCCTTTCTTCTCCTGGACTTCAGGAGTCACATTGCCTTCTCCCCCACCTCCTTTCACAGGGATGCACAGCAATGGCCTGCGCAGCAATGGAGCTCAGTGTTCAATGAATGTGACTATGAACAGGGTCACTGGGGATGTGTACTTGATATATGGGAGGAGGAGTATAGTCTGCACACACCACTCCATAATATGCTGACTCGTAGCTGATGTAAGAGAATCAGGAGACAGAATAGTGAGACAAAATGTATACACTTTATACATTGGTCCAACCCCAGCACATTGGCCTGGAGACAGAGATCCAGGTGCTCAGATGAAGTATTGCCAAACCTTCTCATTTCAGTCTCTGACCTACTCACCTCTGAGAGCTGCCCCAATATGACGAAACTGACATATTCTTGGGAATGAGGTCCATGGTTCTGAGATATATTATAAAGAGTGAATGAGACCTAAATTTAAATAAATACATCATGAAACTATATCTGGTTGGAGATTTTCATATCATTGGTAGCTTTCTAATATATTTTAAAATGGGTTCATCTGGGTTGAGATTGTTGACTGTATCCTCAGAGAACACAATCCTGTCCATGACTTTTCCATTCACCAAGACGAAGGTCCCATTCTTCCAGAACACAGAAAGTGATGGGGAAGATGGCTGAGGAGGTAGACTTGGCTTAGCATTGAGGATGACTTTAGGAATAAAGTCAGTAGTCCTCTACTATCGGGAACTTATATATTTATCAGACACACATAACAAAACCAAGAACATTTAAACTGTCAGATACACATTTTCTCTTCTCCATTAGATTATGGTAGAATTATTGAAAAGTTAGAAGATCAGCTAAATCTAGCAATCTTAGTGAATTCTTCCCAAAGTGGCTCCAATTCAATGATTTCTGTAAATAGGAATGGCTTTTGTAAGTCACTAAAGAGAAAGAGCTTTTCTTCAACAACTACACTGCTATGTCTACTTAAGAGTCATTCTACTGTGGAAAGAGTACATATCACTGTAAAGCAATTTACCTTTGTCACAGGAAGATATTTCTCATACAAAATGTCATCGTTAATAATGTCATTCACACCTAATTTTACATTTAATACAGATTCTTATACTGAAATATCCGAAAATTCTCACGTAAAGTTGCATGTCACTTGATACTGGGAATGTTACTGGTATCCCAATACAAAATAGTAGCAAAGCCACCAGAAGGAGAGTGACAGGTATGGACTCTCTGGGTGAAACAAGAAAGAGTGGTCAACATTCTGTGGGGCTGTGAAGGTGAAGATACAGCATCCAGCATGAAGAACTGAATGATCCCTTTTGGCCCTAGAGATCTCCCTGAATACTGAATTTGCACAGATAAGTTCATGTCTCTCTGGATTATCACGGGTTGAAGGTTCTGAAGGATAGATCAACACAAGACATTAGCACACAGATAATAAAATGCAATGGATGAGCTTGTGTGTTTTCATATGGGGCTCCAGAAAAGACACACACACGTAGGCTACCATCCAGATTAGGAAAACAACCAAACCAAACAACAGCAGCAACAAAACCTGTGTCATGTGAAGAATAATTTCAACATAAAACATGCTGACTGCCTAGATTTTAACTACATCATTAGCTAGATGATTGTCAGAATGCCTCACAAATTGTGTTGGAAGAACATGCTGTGAAATTTTCAGCAAATAGTCAAACACTTAAGACTTAACTTTGCCAGCTACAATGTTTCTAGAGTCTGATTGGAAAGTATTTATCTGAAAGTCATGAGAACTCTGATGCAGGGACCCCTGGCAGAGTCATTTCTTGTCCTTAAAGGTTAACAAGTTGATTGTTGCTGTAGGACAGAATATCTTTTCCTGTTACAATATAATTTTTGAATATAGATAACAGGAGTAGGCACAGAATTATTATTTTTAAATTAGACGGAGATTCCCCGAGGGAACTCTAAAATTTAGAGAATCCACACATGACAACAGGAAACTAGCGTTGAAGCTCACGCTGCACTTGCTCCTGGGTCTGAGTCCTGTGCTCTGAGGGTCCTGAGTGCCTCCTGGGGACCAGTCACCTCCCTGCAAGTGGGGTTTGTGTCTGGGCACACACTGACTTCCCCTCACTGTGTCACTTGCACAGTAATACATGGCCGTGTCCTCAGCTTTCAGGTTGTTCATTTGAAGATACAGCGTGTTCTTGGAGTTGTCTCTGGAGATGGTGAATCGTCCTTTTACAGAGTCTGTGTAGTATGTACTACCACCATCATAGCTTATGGTTGCCCCCCACTGCAGGCCTTTCCCTGAAACCTGGCGTACCCAGTTCATGCCATAGTCACTGAAGATGAATCCAGAGGCTGCACAGGAGAGTCTCAGTGAACCCCCAGGCTTTCTTAGGTCACCCCCAGACTCCACCAGTTGCACCTTACACTGGACACCTCTAAACATAGAGTCACTGTGATTAGACGACACACATACAATCACAGACAATCGCAATTATACACACATACAGCAAGCTCTCAGCAATTGCCATGTAAAATTGTCAAAATGAAAGCCAACTTTGGTATAAAATTCATTATGTGTCCTCTGTACTAGCTCCTGTGTTCAAAATAGTAACTAAGACCCCGGAGACAGACTGTCTTCTGAGAAGGCCCACATCAGGGACTGTGGCTGGTTTATCAGCAGACAGTTGCATTTGCATATCCCCTGATATTTAGAAGCAGATGAGTAGAAAATTTAGGCAATAATTCTCCCTCGGACCCAGAGAAATACAAACACTATCAAAGAAAAACTGCACTTTAACAAACTGTTTATCAAGCATTGCTTTAATTGTTCTATATTATCAATATTTTATAAAGTAGTTTTCTATTTGTAAACTTTATATTACATACAAAACAAACTTTTTAACTTTGTGGTATGAACGCTCACAATGCATCCTCTCTCATTCCCATTAAGATATGTATACACATGATCATAGTGGCCATTCAATTATATGTTTCTTGTGTGGGTAGCTTACTGATTTTCTTGCCTTCCAAGGCATTCCCACATTTCAGTGACATTTGTACCCTGTGGACAGGAAGCTGTTCATAAGGCATGTCCACAAAACATGCAGAATGGTGTCTCTCTGGTTTCTGATCTGGGAGATTCAAGTCCCCCTTCTTTTGTCATGATCAGGAAACCTGGCTAATTTTCACTTTTCTTTATTTTCTAAAAGAGTCAGTTTTCATATCATTGGCTTACTGATGGTGTTCCTATAATTTCATTTATCTTGGTTCCTTTTATATTGCCTCCTCCCCTCTGCTACCTATTCTATGGATACTACCTATGCATACTCATCTTTTTCTAGGTCCATTAATTGGAAATGGAGGTAATCAATTTCAGAGTTTTGCTTCCACACTATTCAAATGTGTGTGGTTATGAACTGCCTTCTAAGTTCTCTTCAGATAAACCCCACAGTTTGTTGTATTGTGATTTCATTTTCATTTAACCCAGTACAACCATTCATGTTAATGATACAAATAATATAGTATACATCCATGTATTCGTCACTCACACTCACTCACTGCCATGAGTCAGTGCAGACTCACAGTGACTCACGGGGACAGGACAGAACTGCCCGTGAGCATTTCTGAAGCTGTAACTCTTTATGGGAACAGCAAGACCCATTTCTCTACTGTGGAACAGCTGGTGGTTCAGATCTCCTGAAATTTGAAGTCTCAGCTTAATGAGCAACCACTATAGCCTCACGATTCATGTGTGCATGCATACATATATTTAACTGTGTTTATGCATACAACTTATAAATGAATTAACATTGAAATTGATGTGTGATTTTGTAATAAATATTAAGGAAGCAAAGATTATTGGAGAAACTATTTTGGAGGGAAAGGAAACCCTAGATACTAACAGGAAGCTCCTTGCTCCTCTGCCTCCCCCATTGCCCTTGCCCAGAAGTCTGGCTCCTATGCTCTGTGCAGCCCATGTGATCCCTATAGACTGAGGTCATTATTGCAGGGAAGTTTGCGCCTGGTATGGCACTGAGTCCTCTCACTGTTCCTCTCACACAGTAATGGACAGCTGTGTCCCTCAGTGGTCATTGAGCTCAGTTGCGGGGTGAACGACTTGGTGGATGTTCTTCTGGAGCTTGATAGTCAACTCCTTTGAGGTGGGTAATTGTTTTCTGCTGATCAACATATTGATTACAACCACTGCAAACTTTTCTGCAGGTTGTGGTAGATTTAGCTCCAGAAATATGGAACCACAAGAGACAGAAAATCTTAGGGGGAGAATTTGTGAGGGATTCATCACTCCTGGGCTCAAATCCTGATGGTGTACCTGTCACAGGGCACCCAGGACAGGGAGAAAAATCCATGATGACTACTAATATAAGCCTCTTTTATATCAACCATTTTAAAATATCTTGATATTGTGAGAAATACATAACCACCAGGCCAAAGAATATCTGAAAGAAAATAAAAACTTATGGACAAGTTAGGTAGTTCGTAGAGATCTCTGACCACAGTGTCATGTCTTTCATCATGTTTTGAAATTTAACCCAAAAATTGAAGGTGTGATCTGCGTGTTAGAGTCTCAGGAGGAAAAAGTAGAGAAGCTTTCAGTCTTTTCTCAAAAACCGAAAAGAGAAAGTGTAATGTCTTCATTTTCTCTGGGATTGGCCTCCATTTATTGAGAACTCAAGGTCCTTAAGCTGAAGAGCAGAGAAAATGTCTGGACACAGAAAGCATAGAGAGTGTTAAGAAATTCTGATTTCATTAAAACCCCCAATTGACAGTGGATATTAATTCTACTGTGTTTCCTCGTTTCTCTGAAGATTCTCTTGAGAATTTAATCCTCTTTATTTTTTCTAACATCTAAATCAGCCCAGTTGAGACAATGTACATGTACAGTTTCGAGACACAAAATGGGCAAAAGAAATGAATAGATACATGACTAAAGGAGGCATTCACGTTGCAAAGATACACATACAAATATGTTAACTTGCATTACTCATTGGTGTTGTTATTATTTGGTTGATTTTGTTTTTCAGATATTTTCGTGGAATAGTTAGAGAGGACCTGGCCATATTTCCCAGATAACATTTTTAGTACTTTCATGGAATCTTTTTTCTTCTTCTTTTAAACATATACCTTCAATGCAATCTGTGGTGTATTTTTTTGTTTCCATGGATTTTCAGTGTACATCACAGTAATATAGAATCATTGAAAACTTCAGTAGTTTCTCTGAGAAACATGCTATACTCAGCAAATAACCTGAGAAGCTGTACTAACTGAAAACTACGACATCAAGATTGTAGGAAGTCATGTTAATGATCTGTCATTTACAAATGACACAAAACTACATATTGTAAGGCAGCATGGCTTGTAAAACTTACTGATAAAGAGCGGGACTGCTGCTTTCCCTTTAGTTTAAAATTCAATGTAAAGAAATTAAACTCTCCACTATGTGACCAATGGAAAATATCAGATAAATGGAGATAATATTGAAGCCGTGAAGGAGTTCATCTCGCTTGGATCTGCAATCAATACTCATGGAAGCCACAGTCAATTAAATGATGCAGTTCGTTGAGCAAACCTGCTGCACAGACCTCCTTACAGGTTGAAGAGCAAGGATGACACTTTGAGGACTGAGATGTACCTGGCCCAAACTATGCGGTTTCCAATTGTCTCATATACACGTGCAAGTCAGACAATTAATGAAAAAGATAGAAAATCAAACGATGTACTTGAATTGTGGTACTGGTGAATAATTTGATGGTAGGGTGGACCACCAGAACAACAAACAATTGTATATTGGATGATGTTTAATGCTTAATAGAAATAAGTGAGGTGATTACTTCATCTCAAGTACTTTGGACATATGTCAGGAAAATCAGAGCTTGAATAAGGACCTAATGCTTTATAAAGCATAAAGTAATTTTTAAAAAGCTGACCTTTAACACAATACATTGGCACAGTAACTGCAACAAAGGCCTCATGAATCACAGCTGTGAGGATGAAGCAAGACCCGTGCTTCATTCTGTTTTCTCTCATGTTGCTGTGAGTCCAAACTGATTTGATAGGCCCTAAAATGCAAAGTCAATGACAAACATTGAACTCAATGGAGAGTAAGTGAAGGCATTCTCCTTTCAAATTGGAACTAGATAAGGCTACCATTAAATACCAATCTTAGTTCATATTGTGCTGAAACTCTGTGGTAGTTACATAATCTGGTGTCAACTTGAGAATTTTGATAGCGAATGGGGTGGAATTTAGCCTGTCAATCAGGTGATAGCTTGATGACCTCATTTGGTAACACTATGGAAATAAATAGCTTGCTGGAGATGGGATCCACACTCACTCCCTTGTAGGATACAAATGCCTTCCCAGCTTTGTCTCCCCCAAAGATATGCCAAACATTAGAGGCTATATTCCAGCACATGGTGGGAGGTCATATGTTTAGAGATATTCTCCGTGAGGAAATCTGGTCCACTGTAGGTGGGGTTCACATCCTACTGATAATGTTTCCATGGAGAGCCAGAGAACAGGTCAAATCCGCTTGGTGACATGCAAAGTTAGGCTGCCATCCTGAACCTAGGATCTGCCCATCTTGTCACATATATACCCTTAATCCCTCCTATTCCTTTAGGTATGTACCCTCAGATCACTGCGCTCCCATTACTGTATAACCTATAGCACAACCTTTTCCTCTATGTATTAATCTGTAATTAGGGGCTTGCACGCCCCCCCCCCCAAAAAAAAAGATATATACGCCTGGGTTAGCAGTAAAAAGCTCTCTCTCTTCGCTCTCTGGCTCTCTCCCCATCCCACCATCCTTGCTCCCCTGTTTCCTTTCCCCTTGTCCCCCTTCCCCTCCCCCTCCCTCCTGCCCTCATGTCTACCATCTCCACGTGGACCATCAATCTGGACTGAGGTGAGCATGCTATCATGAAACGTGTCTGATTCCATTATTTAAATCTCTCTTCTATCTCTCCTTATTCTCTATGACATTATTATAATCATTATATACCTCAACTGTACGATTGTGCCTATCAAACCCGTGATTCATTGTGGGGGAATGGCTTTTCCTCCACACTCCCTGCGAGACATTCCTACTGATAAGACACATGGAGCTACACTAGAGTCCTGCAGCTGGAGGAGCCTGTAGAGACCCCTGCCAGTGTTGAGATGCTTCCATTGCCACTGGATCCACGTCTTTCCACCTACTGACCTGTGGTCATTGCATGTGTTGCATGAGTCTGAAGAAGAATTTGTAGATTGATATCGGACATATGGGTTAATATAGGACTTATGGACTTGATCTGGATTTGGTTGGGATGTTTTCTCAATATACAATTGCTCTTTTATATAAAGGTCTTTCTTAAACAGATTTGAGTGTCTATGAATTTGTTTCTCTAGTTAATCCTGACTAACACAAACTCTGAACAATAGCTATCAATCAACAAATGTAAAACAAATGCATCCAAAATGACATCAAAGAAATAAAACACTCAATAATTGCTGAAAACTCTCTATAATTGCTGATGATTTTCTAAACATAGAAAATGCAAAAGCCCTAGAAGAATAATATTGAAAGCTCTAAAAATTAAATCAGAAAATAATACAATTTATAATAGCTACCTAAAAGATAAAATAAATGGAATAAACCTAAGCAGAGAAACAAAATTCTTGTATAAAGAAAACTATAAGAAAAACACTACTCCAAGATACCAAAAGAAATGCAAATAATTAGAATAATAGACCATGTTTATGAAGAGGAAGGCTCAACTTTGTGAAAATAACACACTCTAACTAATCTATAATTATAATTTTATTATCATTATAATTAACTTCTGAACAAGATCCAAGCATCTATTACTGATCAAATTTTAAAGAAATTACTCATTAATTTAAAAAAATGAAATATATCTGTCATAACAAAGGTCAAAGCCACACACACACAAATCAAACTTAGGAAATCCAGTGGTGTTGTGAATTACACAATAGACTATTAATTACAAGTTCTGCAGTTCAAGACCACCATCTAATCCTCAGGAGAAAGATAAAACTTTCTGATCATAGAAGGTTTCAGAGTCTCAGAAGTTCAAAAGAGCAATGATGTTTTGTCCTTTACAGTTTCTATGAGTCTTAATTGATTCAACAGCAGTAAATTCGGTGTTGTTGTTTTTTATTGGGGGGGGGGGCAATCCCTACAACTGCACCTGAGATTGGCCTGAGGGAAAAAGGACAATCACAGTTCAAGTGGACTACTGCTAGACTTGTCTCCGAATCCCTAAGACACTCTTCTCTGGAAATGTCCACCAGTAAAAAAAAACAAAAAACACACACACTCGTGTTTCAGGTTTTCTGGATGTGAATTAGGTAGAATCTAGAGAAGATACTCGAACAAATTGGTGCATATATAAAGCCCAAGGTCACACAGCAGAATGTTTCACTAATCCAGGCAGATTAATTACCTGAAGAAATTATTTCATTTACTTGAGAGGACGGCATTGAAGCTGCACCTAGCGGAGAGGGGCATTTTTGATGAGAGCAAATGGGAGCAAAGAATGGGGAGGAAGAGACAATGGAGCACATCCTGGCCTATCAGGCCTGGAGGACGATATCCCCACTCTGAGCAGCCAATGGCCTGAGTGGACAATATGGCTGATCCCACTAAGAGACACACCATCCCTTGATGGCCCCGGGCCCTAAGGGGTCAACACTGCAGACTCAGGGCCAGGACTGGCTAAGACTGACTCTGTGACAAACCACTAAAAGTGTGCTGCAGAGCAACCGTAGAAGCAGAGCAGGGAGCCCCCGAGGGAGTACAAAGGACAGACTCGGGGGCCGAAGCATGGTACCCCATTGGACCTGACTGGGGAACATACCTAGAGATCAAAAATCAGACCTTGATCTATTTGCAGGTTTTTCTCTCCTTTAAAAATTTTTTTCTTTTAATTAATTTACTCTTGCATGGGTAATTGGATTCCTTTTTTGTTGTCCTAGCTGTCTTCTCACTCATCGCCTATCTTGCTATGACTTGATTTTGGTGCATATTATTATCTCTACAGATCTATCTAAATATGATAGACTGGATAAACAGTCTGGAAGAGAAACCTACGGGACCAATGGTTCTGGAGGGACATTGGAGAGAAGTAGGAGGGGGAAAGGAGGTGGTGCTAACCAACCCAGGGACAGGGGAGCAATAAGTGATCCAAACTCAGTAGCAAGGAGAGTGTGAGTGACCTGGTAGGGATTCAGCAAGGGCAAGGTAACCGAAATTACTGAAACCCAAATGAAGGCTGAGCATGATAGTGGGACAGAGGAAAGTAAAAGAAAATAGAGGAAAGAACTAGGTGACAAAGGGTATTTATAGAGGTCTAAAGACTGGAATGTACATATGTAAATATTTTATATGAGTAGAGGGAAACAGATGTATGTGCATATATTAATAGGTTTAGTATTAAGGCAGCAGATGGACGTTGGGCCTCCACTCAAGCACTTACTCAATGGAAAAACACTTTGTTCTATTAAATTGGCATTCCAGGATGCACACCTTCCCAACACGATTGCTGAAGATCAACATGTGCATAAGCAAATGTGGTGAAGAAAGCTGATGGTGCCTGGCTATCAAAAGATATAGCATCTGCAGTGTTAAAAGTTTGAAGATAAACAAGCGGCCATCTAGCTGAGAAGCATCAAAGCCCACATGGAAGATGCACACCAGCTTGGCTGACCACGAAGTACAGAAGGTACCAGTTATCAGACATCAAAGAACTAAAAATCATATCAGTGGGTGCCCACTTCCCTGATACAATCAATGAAGACAAATGTGTGCATAAGCAAATGTGGCGAAGAAAGCTGATGGTGCCCAGCTATCAAAAGATATAGCATGTGGTGTCTTAAGGACTCTAAGATAAATAAGTGGCCATCTAGTTCAGAAGCAACAAAGCCCACATGGAAGAAACACACCAGCCTGTGTGACCACGAGCTGTCAAAAGGATCAGGTATCAAGCATCAAGGAACAAAAAATCATATCATTGAAAATGTGGGTGAGTGCAGAGTGGATACTCAAAGTCCATTGGTAGCCAACCGGACACCCCTTACTGAAGGGTGGTGGGGAGGAGATGAGCCAGTCAGGGTGCACAGTAGCAACAATGAAACATATAACTTTCCTCTACTTCTTGAATGCTTCCTCCCACCACTATCATGATCCCAATTCTACCTTACAAATCTGGCAAGACCAGAGGATGTACATAGGTACAGATAGCAACTGGAAACACAGGGAATCTTAGACAGATGACTCCTTCAGGACCAGTGGTGAGAATTGCAATACCTGAAGGTTGGAGAGAATGTGGGGTAGAGAGATGGAACTGCTTACAAGAATCTACCTATAGCCTTCTCCCTGGGGGATGGACAGCAGAGAAGAAGGCGGGGGAAGATGTCGGACAGTGTAATATATGACAAAATAAAAATTTATGAATGATGAAGAGTTCATGAGGTAGGGGGGAGTGGCGAGGGAGGAGGAAAATGAGCAGCAGATACTAAGGACTCAAGTAGAAGACAAATGTTTTGAGGATGATGGCAACAAATGTACATATGTTTTTTGACACAATGGATGTATGTATGGATTGTGATAAGAAGTATATGAGCCCACAATGAAATGATTTTTTTAAAGAAATTATTTCAAAAATATTTTTCCTGTGAAAATTAATGGATTGAAATTGAGGACACAACTTTGTATGAGTGTGCAAGATAAACAGTAAAGAAGAGTCAGTGTGAACCCCAATGCTGTCTTCCCAACCCAACCTGTGTTTCGTACAGGACCACTGGAGTCTTCGGAACAAGCATTAAAGGACCAATGGGTCTTTGAATCTGCTGTGACCCTCTGCATCTCCCAGCCACTGACCTGATGGGAGAACTAGTACTATCAGGCGGAAGAGAAAGGAGACTGACGTTTCTATATCAAAAGCTCCCTTACTCAGAAGGCTCTGGAATCCTCTTATCACAGGGCGGTGATGGTGGTGGTCTCGTTATGAAAGAAACCACAACAGGCATTTCCCTAGGAGTATTCCTGGCTGTTATAAGAGGTGGGGACTATGATCAGAGTGATAATTCACAGGCACCACAGCTCCACAACAAAGTGTCTCCAGAGCTGGTTGCTGAAACAAGTTGGATGACAGAGATGGGAGTGATGTGACCCACAGGCATGCCTTAAACTAGTAGGCTCCTTAGATTCCAATATTTGCAACTATAAAATTATCAGAGTTCCAGTGTACAGTATTGTTTGATGTGAACATATACTTCTACTATTTCATTAATTAATTTATTTTTTGTTAGGTCTGAGAGCTAGAAACATACCAGATCTTCTTCTACACTGAAGAAAAACCAAGAAAGCAAGCAGCTGCTTTAGGAAACGAACAAGCTCTTCCTCCAAAACCAAACCCCCTGTGAGTGCATCTATTCTAATAGGAATGCTATAAGACTTGTTAGAACTGCTCCTTAGGCTTTTCTGTGACTGTAATTACTTACAGGAATAGACAACTTCTTACTCAGGAGGATTCCTTATCTGGTTTGAATCCCTGACCTTGTGGTGAGCAACCATATCCTATCCCTCAGCACCACCATATCCCTTCATATCTCTGCACCAACAGGCACATGTTACAGGGTTTCTTAAAGGTCCCTTTTAGAAACCAAGTCATGACATTTTCAATATTATTATATAAATATTAACCCTGGACTATAAATAAGGAAGGTCATAGAAAAAATGATGGCCTTCAACTTGTGATGTTGAAAAAGAATAATGAAAGTACTGTGGGGTGGACTGGCAATATAACAAATGGATCTGTTTTGAAGGGAGTACAGTGAGAGAGTTCCTCAGAATCAAGGATGGGGCGACTTTGTTTCATGTAAAGTTATGATTCCTGTCCCTTGAGAAAGACATCATCCATGATAAAGTAGGAGATCAATGAAGAACAAGGTACATGATGAGATAGATTGACACAGTGGCTGTAACAATGAGCTAAAAATATTCATTTTGATTATGGTGTTGAGGGAGACGTTTTTTAGTTCTATTGTATTTTCAATCACTGTGAATTGGAACTGACTCTTTGGTACTTAACATAATAAAAAAGAAATCAAAATACACAACATTCTTCCCGGGTTGAATAACAGTGCTAGGGAAATGGTATATGATTTATGCAGAAAAGCACATCTAGCAAAGGGAAATATGTAACAGAATACATTGTCTTTATAAGTGCTCTTATGTTGACGTTCACTGTGTCTTGGATAATTATTGGCAGCACATGTCTTGTCTGCATATCAATCGAACTTTATGCATCCAAGGTTATATGAGCGCAGGATTGTTGTTAGAGACTTCTAATGAAGTCTCTAACATGAAAGAGAACCGTCTGAATAGAATTTTCTTTTCTGAAATACTGATTGGAGAAAGTTATCAGTTCTTTAACCAACGGAATCACGGAGTGGTTTTGAACTGCCAATCTTTTTGCTAAAATTGAGCATTTAATCATTGTGCCACATACCTTTGTGGTCCAAGTTCTCCTGAGTATAACTTGCATGAATCTACCTTTACATTCTGAAGATTAACATTTCTCTTCATGGTGACCAGTGTTAAGACGTCATATAGATTTCTTCAACGTCAGTGCTACTGCTATTTTTTGTTCCGTGAGTATTCACTGTAGTATATGTAGAATATGCTGTCCTATATATTGTGTGTTTTCCGTAGCAACCCTGGACACTATCTGTAGTGTCAGAAACAGCTGCCACAGTTGTGATAACTAAGAGCGACTCTAGTAAAGGTCAAATACCCTATGAGAAATATCCAAGATGAATTGATGTACTTGGGTTATGGTGTTAGAGAATAATATTAAATATATCACGGGCTGCCTGAAGGACAAGCAGGTCTGTCTTGGAATAAGCACATCTTGGCTGCTTTTAAAAAAAATATTTTATTAGGGACTCATACAACTCTTATCACAATCCATACATACATCAATTGTATAAAGCACATCTGTACATTCTTTGCCCTCATTGTTTTGAAAGCATTTGCTCTCCACTTAAGCCCTTTGCATCAAGTCCTCCCCCCCTCTCTGCTCCCCCCTCCCTAATGAGCCCTTGATAATTTATAAATTATTATTTTGTCATATCTTTCCCTGTGTGGCATCTCCCTTCACCCCCTTTTCTGTTGTCCGTCCCACAGGGAGGAGGTCACATGTAGATCCTTGTAATCGGTTCCCCCTTTCCGACCCACTCACCCTCTACCCTCCCAGTATTGCCCCTCACACCCCTGCTCCTAAAGGTATCATCCACCCTGGATTCACTGTGCCTCCAGCTCCTATCTGCATCAGTGTACATCCTCTGTTCTATCCAGACTTTCAAGGTAGAATTCGGATCATGATAGTTGGGGGGGGGGAGGGGTGGGGGAGGGAGGAAACATTTAGGAACTGGAGGAAAGCTATATTCTTCATCGGTGCTACATTTCCTCCCCTAGACCCCTCTGCGAGGGGATCTCCAGCAGCCGACAAATGGGCTTTGAGTTTCCACTCTGCACTTCCCCTTTCATTCACTATGGTAAGACATTTTTTTTCTGATGATGCCTTATACCTGATCCCTTTGACACCCCGTGATCACACAGGCTGGTGGTGCTTCTTCCATGTGGGCTTTGGTGCTTCTGAGCTAGATGGCCGCTTGTTCACCTTCAAGCCTTTAAGACCCCAGACACTATCTCTTGTGATAGCCGGGCACCATCAGCTTTCTTCACCACATTTGCTTGTTCACCCACTTTGGCTTCAGCGGTTGTGTCTGGAGGGTGAGCATCATAGAATGCCAATTTAATAGAAGAAAGTATTCATGCATTGAGGGAGTGCTTGAGTAGAGGCCCAAGGTCCTTCCGATTGGCTGCTTCTTGGAAGCATTCAAGTAAGCCTTTATTTCCTTTATTTGAGCATGTCATTAGGAGCACCACAACCCCGAGATTGGTCCTGTGCTTGGTAAAGTAGACTGTCAATGAAAAATAGAGAGTCTTTCAAGGAGGTGGATTGTCACAAAGGTTGCAATGATGAGTCCAAATGGAGGAATGATTGTAAGCAGAGTGCAGTTCCGAGCAGTATTTCATCCTGTTCTACATGGGATCTCTGGGAGTTGAAGCCAATTCAAGGGTAACAACAATTCAACATATTCAATATTATTTAGGTCATTCTGAGTTAAAATTACTACATAAATGTAGACTTGTGAGTGTTCACTGGAATGAAAACATTGAACATCCACCTGATGGCTTGGAGAAAATTTGAAGCTCACATGAGAATTTTTCCTGCACTAATATTTTTATAACAAGGCTGGTGGCATAGTGGTCATGTGTTGGGCTGAGATCTGTATGCAAGTGCCCACTGCAAAGAAGAAAGACAGGGCTTTCTACTCCCATAAGCAGTTAAAATTTCAGAAACCCACAGGGCGTCACTGTAAATTGTCATCAACTGGACGACAGTGAGTTTGTTTTTGTTTTGTTTTGTTTTATATTTCTAACTTTGACAACAAATAGCACTAGTTAGTACCCTGAATGTAAACTGAGATTTCATCGATACTTGTTACTTTGAAGACTGCCTTTGCATAAACGGTGAAACACAGACAAAACCCATTCCACTCAAAAGAAGGCAAGTTCAGACACATGAAGGTTCCCTAGAGTCTGTGCTTGGTGGTCCCTAGAGAGGTGCTGACAAGGTGGGGAAACCACAGCTTTTGATGGGAAACATCATTGACTTGTCTCTTTCACATCTGCTGAAACCATGACCTGATGTACTAAGGTTTGTGTCTGGGCTCACACTGACTTCCCATCACTGTGTCTCTAGCACAATAATACATGGCTGTGTCCTCAGGATTCATGGAGCTCAGTTTTAAATAAACTTCACCCTTGGAGGTGTCCCTGGTGATGCTGACCCGGGATTGGAGAGCTGGATTATACTTTGTGCCCCCATTATGCCATATTACCCCAATCCACTCCAGACCCTTTCCTAGAGCCTGGCGGATCCAGGTAACATGATTGCTGGTTAAAGAGAATCCAGAGACAGCACAGGTGAGAGACAGGGTCTGTGAGGGCTTCACCAGTCCAGGGCCTGACTCTTGTAGCTGCACCTGGGCCAGGACACCTGGGGATAAAGAGAAACACAGGGAGTCATGCGCTCAGATGCTGCATCTCCAGACTTCATGTAGGAATCTCTGAAGCACTCACCTCCCGGAGTCGCCACCAGAAAGAGGAACACCCACACAAAATTCATGTTCATGTGGATAAGATTTGTGACATCCAGAAAATGCTCTCCAGGGCAAGAAGAAATATGAATTTAAGTACATGCATGCTGTGGTTTCATGGGACTGGTATTTGCATGTGGAGTTGTCTCAGCAGGTTTCCTGCCATGGGCAGTAGAGCTACCACAGTGGTCAGCACAGCAGTTCTCGCTGACCAGGCACTGCAGTCCTTATCCAGGCTCCTGTCCTCACTTCTTTCTTCACTTGGTCCAGAGCTGATGGGTCCTTAGCATTCCTGCAGGTCAGCTTTCTCCCTGAGGTTAGTTTTATGTCTGGACTCACACTGACTCTCCCTCACTGTGAAAAACTTTGGAGGTAGAGAGTGCTACAACTTGAAGACAATCTGAATTGGGTACAGTGGAAGGAAGTATGATCTATAGATATAGATAATTATATAGATATTATATTGAGATATATTCCGCAATAAAATACTGATTAAGAAAGAAATCTGCCTGAAAGACAATGAAGGTATTGAACAGAGTGTAGGCTTCACTCTTTCCACATGAAGAGAAAGATACTTAAAGCAGACTTCTATTCAAAATAATTGAAGCAAGAAAGTAAAAGTTATTTGTCCCATGTAAAGGAGGGAATTGTCAAGTCAGAATTCTTTTTGATGGGTGTCTGTGATGTGTGTGATAGGAAAGCTTACAGCTGTTGGCAATTGTTGAACATGATGATAATCTAAGGCCACTGAATCATTCATGAAAAGAATTGTTGAAAATTTATTTTGTTGCCTATACATGTACCATGAGAAAAATAAATTAAAAATGAAAGATAATTTCTTCATGCATAATCAGAAACTGATGGAAAGTCTTGCTGGTACAACACTTCAAAACACTAGCTAAAATATGGAACTGGAAAAGAGATTATGATATAAGCCAGAAATTTGAAATTAAAAAATTGTTAGCAATGGAATAGTCTTTATTTAATATTTAATTATTTTCTCATTTTTTTCTCCAAAACCATTTTATTTGGTGCTTATAATCATATCAATTCTTAGTTTAAGTGCATCAAGCAGCATTGAACAATTGTTACCAGAATCAGTTTCAAAACACCCCCTTCCTTCTTGAACTCCTTGGCATTAGCTCCCTTTTATCCCCGCCACCCCCTACTGTAGGCCCCAGAATCTCTTATTCTCTTTGCTATCTCGATGTGTTCATCAATTCTGGGTGTCATCTAATGTAAAACAGATAAACAAAGAACAAAAATTCAAGAATGTTACCGCCCATGACAAAAATACATCTGAGATAAACCCAAATAGGAATTGGAAATTGAAGAAGCAGGCAGTCCAAGTGCAGTCTGCTGCCCTTCCCCAGAGTCCATCACAGACCCAGGTGTGCTTAGGACCAAATGTGTCAGGCTGGCTACTGGAATGTGATAACCTTGCTGTCTGACTGCCTTTCCCAAGGCTTCTGGATCTAAAATTACTCTTTAGTAGCTGGCATCCTACAACACACCTACCTTCTTCTGAACATAAGCTAACATTCCCCAAACTGATTGTTACATACATTACATGGAATATACAAAACAACAACAACAAAACCATATCACTGCCTTCCAGTAGATTCCACCTTATAGCACAGCCTTCCAGTAGATTCCACCTTATAGCACAGCCTTCCAGTAGATTCCACCTTATAGCACAACCTTATTTCTCTATCTCTGCTGTTGAGGAGGGAACACTGTTCTTCACTTTCAGCACAAAGGAGGGATGCTTGCAAACCTCCATTCCTGCACTGGCCACAGTGTGAAACCACTGGCTGTGGAGACTGGTGCCCATTCCTGATGATGAGCCGGCTCTGTCTCTTCTCTCTGTGAGAAAACTATTGCATCCAATGCCTGTGAATAAGGTGTGCTTTTTCTGGTGACCTCAGACATTGGTTGAACGGAAATATTCTGTTAAGTCGTCCTTACACTATAAAAGAAGGGGAAAATGCAAAAGGATGGAAGAATAAGGTTATTTTTATCAAGCTACTTTGTAAATTGAAGCACAACCAGAAAAAATATCTTTAAAAGGAAAACCATTAACATGTTAATAAATATAAACAATATCATAAATGATGTCACAGAAAAGATGAGATTATTAACCTAAAAACACAATGTAGGAAATTCTATGAAGACCATGGTAATGGGAAAAAAAACAATTCCTGACAATAGTGTTAAATATGTTTAAACAAAATACAGAAAATAAACTAATGGACATAAGCAACCAAAATAAGATTCAAATTGGAAACACAATTAACGTAACTCACTGGCACTGACTCATAGTGACTGTCTAGAGTAGAGTAAATCTGCCTCTTAGAGTTTTAGGCACTGTAAAACTTTTTTAATTGAGAAATTGGCAATTTTATTATGAAATATATAATAGATAATATTATATCTATGTTAGATTTCTTATTTAATTTTCAATATTATTTTGTTAAAATAATTTTTGAAAGTATTCAAAATAAAAATATTTTAAAACATTTTTTCAAAACTAATATGTTTTAACATTTTATTTCTTTCAAACAAAAACCCTTTTATTAAGACCTAATCCAGACATCATCCCATTCTACAGTTAAATTGTATCCAGCAGTGTTTTAGAGTTAGAAAACATGTTTTTTCCTTCTTCAACTCCTATTAACTCCCCCATCTCTCTTGCTGAAACCCCCAGGAACCCTTATTCTGTGGAGTCACCCACCCTGTGCTTCATACATTAAGAAACATATAAAAATATATGAGGATCAAAAGTGCTACCAACAATAACAAAACACAGCAGAAATAATCCCTTAAATTTGTAAAAATCACATAAAATGTTAAAACCCAGATTCAGCACAAAATTCATAAAAGGAGAGATCAAGTGAAAAGTTTTAACCATCAAAGTCAGATGTGTCACTCTGAAATTCTATAGTCATCTCTCCAATACTCTCTGATCACCAGCTTTTTCCACCCCTCAGTTACGGTCAGAGGAAAATCACAGGAGGTGTATTCCCTGTGGAGATCCTGCAAATGTATTTTGAGCTTCCACTGTCATCCATGGCCTTCTGCATGCCAGAATCTCACAAGTTAAGCTCTGATACTATTTAAAATTTTTTGTTTTTGTTTTTTAAGCTATGATACTATTGGCTTCTTTGGATTTGGATTATATAATTTACATTCCTTGTAAATCTTTTTAAAGCCTCATCTGTCTCCCTTGGAGTGGCTGATGCTTTTGAACTGCTTACCTTGTACTTAGCATCCCAATGTGAAATCCACTATGCCACCAGGGTAGTGGAGTTGTAAATAACCTTTATTTGCATATATTATATATTAGTTATTTATTATACTTTGTTCTCCTGATTGAAAAACATATAGCTGTAATTTAATTAGGACTGGTACATTTATTAAATTTTAAATGTTAAATAATTTTAAAATTATTTAACATTTAAAATTTTAAAAAACGGTTTCAGATTATTTTAGGTAATTACACTTAGCTGACCATTCTGCACCTCAGGCCATCAAAGATGCTGGGTGTTTTTGAGTCACTTTTACTCATGAAGACTTACAGCAAATAAGTAAACTTCCAAGTCCTGAACCATCCTCACTTGCTCTTAAGTTTGATACCATTTTTGCAGCCACTCTGTCTGTGCTTCTAACTGAGCGTTTTCCTCTGTTTTGCTGACACTCTACCAAACAGGATGTCCTTTCTCTAGGAATCAGTTCCCCTGATCACAGATTCAAAATACGTGTGAAGTCACACTATTCTCAGTTCTAAAAAGCATTCTGAGATATGAGTGTGGAATGTCCTCCTCTTATGACACATTTGCTTTCTTTTGGAAATCAAAGTTTTCATTCCAACAAGCGTTCACTTCCTTGGGACTCCAATGAGTAATCTTACAAAGGAGTCCGCGAACCAGACAGCTCATTCCAGTTCACCTGTTCCCCTCTGTGCCTGGAACACTTGTTTTTGCATCAAGGGAGACAGTGGAGAGCAAGCATTATGAAGGATATGCCACAAGTTTAGCCCCAGAAGTCACCCATTTATTTTCTCAGACTTAGAGATCTTTAGTCAATTATCACACACAGTGCACAGGGAGCATTGTAGAAAGAACTCCAGAGGCCTGCCCGGGCTGTAATAGATCAGCGAGCTCAGGACATTTGAAATCATGCTTTGCACTCATGAATCTGTGCATGCCTGTATTTCATTGTCAATAGATTTTGAGTAACAGATAGGATGAGAATGACCATGATAATCAGTTTGTAGAGAAGGAAAATCGGTCATACAAGATGAGTATGAAGGATCAGAGTAACGTTAATATTTGTTCCTCCGTTCAAGTATGCAGGGAGGAAATTAAAAAGCCTGTAAATTTAGAGGTGAGTGGAGAGAAAAAAAAATTGTCCCTGGTGTGGCTGAGAGGTAAGAGAGGAAACCCTCATTCAACAGGAAATCCTCCCTGTCATTCATGTGTCTGTCTAGGACTGGGTGTGTGTGTTCAGTGGGTCCTGCACGCCCCCTGCTGCCCAATGTGTTCCCTGCAGGGGAGGCTTGTGTCGGCTCACACTGACTTCCCTCACTGTTCCTTGCACAGTAATACATGGCGGTGTCCTTAGCAGTCACGGAGCTCAGCTGCAGGGAGAACTGATTCCTCCATGTGTCTCTGGTGATGGAAAGTCGGCTCAGGAATGACGGGTTATAATCTGTACCACCATCATAATCTCTGTATCTCATCCACCACAGTCCTTTCTCTCAGGTCTGGCAGATCCAGTTCCAGTCGTAACCAATGCTGGTGATGGAGACACCAGAGACAGTGCAAGTGAGGGACAGCTTCTGGGAGAGTTTCACCAGTGCTGGCCCTGACTCCTGAGGCGGCACCTGGGACAGGACGCCTGTAAATAAAAATAATTGGAATATGTCAGTCACTTGCAGTTACAACCATCCTCATAGAATCAACACTGATATATGAGACCCTCAGGTTGGGGAACTGTCACCAGGCACAGAACTCACAGAAATGGCATCTTTAGACCACAGTTCTGCTTTCCCAAGGGACCCACAGCCCTGTCAGAAGAGAACTGATAGCTTTCAGTACCCAAGGCTGGGATTTTAACCTAGTGCCTGCAGAATGATTTGCATAGGAGGGAACCCTGTGTTTATCAATAGAGGTTCTTTTGTTTCTTCTGAGGCCATTGTAGGGTAATTCTTCTTTTGAACTTATTTGTGTGTTAGGCTGCAATGAGAGATCTCTTTTCCTAAGAGGTGTGTGTGAATGGCCAAAGGAAAACCCAGCATTTCTGAGCCCAGTGTTCTCTCCCTCCAGCCTTCATTGCTCCTGCCCTGACTGAGGCTCCCGTATATCCTGTGTGTCGAGGACTGGACAGTATGGAATTATCCTGTGTGTCGAGGACTGGGCAGTATGGAGTTCCTTGAAACCATCAGGTCCACCCGAGAGTATCATCATTGCCCCACACTCTCCAACACCCATGTCTTCTTTAGACACTGATGCTGTGAGGCAGAACTATGGGCTGTCACTCTACGTGCCAAAGCCTCTCTCGACCCTTACAGGAAGTTGGAAGCTGCTTAAGGCTAAAGGGCATGCTCACATTCAGGTCTTTGTGAGAGGAAGCCGGCACACCTGGTTGAGACGCCATCTAGGTCAGATGGGCTTGATTCAGCCAATGGGTTTAACCAGTATGGTCGACCACGCCTCCCAACTGGGGCCCTGAAAATGCCAAAAACTTTGAGACTACGCCTCTCTCCCAGCAGACACTATGCAGTTCAGTGCCTCCCGGCACTTAATAATTTAAGTATAAATTATTTCAGGAATTGTAAAATCATGCTTTGTTTTGAGTTGTTTTCTCTTCAAAAGATATTTGGCGTCAGATGTGCACACATACAGTTTCAACCAACTGGCATTTGGGGAAAAATACAACAGTGGAGAGAAACGGAATGTGTTGAAAGAAGCACATTGAGGGCAGAATTTAATGACATTGAGAGAACACTGGGCCTTCTGGGATTGATTTCAACTTATCCCAAGTTTGATGTGTTTCTCCCTGTCTTCTCAGGAAGAACGATGGATTTTCATTTTCAGGGCAGGAAAATAAGAGATATTTGAACTGCCCTTCCGGAGGAGTTCCCGGAGAGGCTCTCGGCTTGGGTAAATTGGGAAAGTCTAGACACAAGAGGAAACAAGCACTCAGCACCCCTGTCCTTGCTCCCATGGCAAAAACTGTGTCCCCTGTACCCTGAGCTCCCTCTGCTGCCCTCTTGGTCTCCTGACGCTTGAGATGTTTGTCCACGTTCCTTTCACCGTGCCTCCTGGTACTTTTCCCACATAATACATGCCAGTGTCTCCAGGTTTCAGATTATTGCTAAAACATGCTTAGCTGGCTGAGCTATCATGGTTGCAGTGTGTTGATTTTGAAGACGGGGCTGTTGCTAAAATTGTCATCACTAGGCTTCTTTGCCACATAACACACGCTTTGTTTCCCAGAGCCTGATAGATCTAGAAACTTGCTATCTGCAGACATGGCAGTGAGACATAGCCCTCTGAGAAAGCTTTCTGAGCCCATCACTGGTCTGTAGCAGCTCTACCTGCACTATTACACCTAGGAGTACAGAGGAGATCTAATTTAAAAGAGTTCTAAGATGAAAAGCACTGTGTTTGATGTTCAAGGTGCTCACAGGGTAAGACATCCATGTCACCAAGAAGAATCCAGAAGGGTGTCACCGCCACAGGTATCTCTGATCAACATGGGAAGAATATGAGTTTGAGTTGTGCTGCCATATTTTACACTGCAGGTGATCCACGTGTGCTGTGTTTGTGGAAGCAGAAGGTTGGCTCCGAGTAGGAAAGGCTGAGCAATGGCCCCTGGAGGGGATGTTCCTGACCCGCGTTCTGTGATTCAATCTCTCCTCTTCATCATTCACACTGACTGTGGACAAACAAGTCCTCCCTGAAAACCATGGGCAGTTTGGTAGAAATGCACGTGGTTGGCCTGAGCTGTGAGCCACAATGAAGGAAATTCCCGAGGATGCCATTTTCCTTGGTGACCTTCTTTCTTGGTAGCTCCATCCTATCCTAAGGACAAGGTTAGTCTATGAGAGATTCAGGCTATTGGGTAAAGTGAGGGTAAAATGATGACTATTTCTGAGCATCCACTTCTCTTAAAAAATAACAAAATGACATTTTATTGATAATTTATCCACATAATATACAATTCAGTAATTCAACCATATCAAAGGGGTTGTATAATCCTTACCACAATCAATTTTACATTATTTTCTCCCCCAAAATCATTATCATTTATGTAACTTTTTATTTTGCAAAAATATACACAAGAAAGCAGTTACCAATTCAACAACTTCTACATGTGTGCTTCGGTGCCACTGACCATTCTTTTTATGTTGTACAACTATTATTTTTATTCTTCTGTGAATTGCTACACACCCATTAAAATGAATTCACTGTCCCCTAAGCAAAAATTCTTCCTCCTTCACGCACAGTAAAAAGTTTGGTTTCTTTTTAAAAATAATTTTCTTGATATAATTTTCACACTTCCCTTGTTAAACCAGACCTAAAAAGAGTTCCGTATGCATCATCACAATCAGCTCTAATGTTTCCTCCTGCCTCCCGCACCCTCTGATCACTCCCCAATTACCTTCTCCCTCCCCTTCCAGATAAACCATTGCCTCAGTGGTTGTCTTTATGTATCCACTTCTTCTGTGCTCCAAACAGGAAGCAAATAACAGAAACTATAAACAAATACAGAAAGATAGAATAATAGCGCTGGAGGCTCAGGGAATCCAGGGTGGACGATACCTTCAGGACCAGGGGCGTGAGGGGCGAGGCTGGGAGAGTGGAGGGTGAGTGGGTTGGAAAGGGGGAACTGATTAAAAGGATCCACATGTGACCTCCTCCCTGAGAGATGGACTGCAGAGAAGGCGGGGAAGGGAGACTCCGGATAGGGCAAGATATAACAAAATAACAATCTGTGGATTATCAAGGGCTCATGAGGGAGGGGGGAGCAGGGACGGAGGGGAAGAAAAAGAGGACCTGATGCAGAGGGCTTAAGTGGAGAGCAAATGCTTTGAGAGTGATCAGGGAAAAGAATGTACGGATGTGCTTTATACAATTGATGCATGTATATGTGTGGATTGAGATAAGAGTTGTATGAGCCCCTAATAAAATGTACAAAAAAGAAAGAAAATGATTAGGGCAAAGAATATACAGATGTACTTTATACAATTGATGTATGTATATGCATGGATTGTGATAAGAGTTGTATGAGCCCCTAATAAAATATTTTAAAAATAAATAAATAAAGCATACAAAAAAGGGGGGAGCACCCACTTCTCTTCTCATTTCATCCTCCTCATCTACCTTGGTGGTTGTGGAGTCTCACCTGTCACTTTCCAGGTACTCGATAGAAGTGCCCATGGTTTGTGACAAGATTTAGCTAGATCAGTGCTCTAGGTGATCTTATTCTGAGGACAGGATCTTATAACATGGCTCTGCGCAATCCTCGCCTTCATGGGGAGATCACTAAAGATAAGGGCATTAGAGCAAAGTGTGGTGAAGAAAGCAAATGGCGCAAGGCTATCGATTATCTGGGGTCTTAAAGGTCTTGTCATCAAACAAGCACCAGTCTAAGTGAGGCGTCAAGTAAGTCCACACTGAAGAAGCACATCAGCCTGTGTGATCCAAAGATGGTGACAACAAAATACAAATATGATGAAGGGAAAAGTTTCAGAGCTACAATTGTGAACCTCCAATTTGTTAAAGGCTAAGTGGACAGTGGGAACTCAAAGTCCATCTGGAGAATATCTAGTCATATTAGGCATTTGGCAGATCCTCTTGACAAGCTTTATTATCAGACAGAGATGACTGCAAACTTGATCATAGTGGATCAGACCATGGCATAATATGATACTTGGTCAGTTGACCTACCTCTTGACCCAACCTGAATTTGCTCTAGGGTCAAGTATTTCTCACTTGTTCTACAACAGATCCCCACCCACCTCTGGACTTTAAAATACTGAAGGTGAACTTTCCTTTCTTACTCTTTACTTTCATTTTTATAATGTTTTTATTCTCTTCCTGCTGTTTTGTTTTTGTGTTTTATTGTTTCTATGTGTTTTATTGTTTCTATTGGGTTTCCAAGTGTGTTAAGCACAGAAGGAGTGGATACTTAGAGACAATAACTGATACATTGGTCTGGGGCATGTGGGGAGCAAAGGAGTCAGGAGGGTGAGGGGATTTGGGGAGCAAGCAATGAATGCACGAGGGGGAGGGAACATAAGAATTTGTTATGATATAGGTATATATATATATTTACAATTCTTTCAAAAAGTGATTTAACTATGCAAGTGTATTACATGTGAATATTATATTAAAAACCCCTACATTAAAAGCCATCAAGAAGGCAAGGTCCAGGATGATGTAGAATAGCTGCTGCTTCAGAGAGGGGTTCCTGCATAACCGAGGATGAGGCTCCCAAACCCAGTCCCAATGCCGGCTCCAGAGACACCACTCCAACTGTTCCAGTCCCGGCTCCAATGAGCTTGGCTGCTATGTCAATGTCCCTTGAGATGGTGCTGACTAGAAGCTTCGACAAGGGATCAGTGAGGTCAGGGAATGTGGGACTCTCGAGCTGATGAAGTGCTCATCTGTCAGTGTCTCCAGTTATTTCGGCACCTACACAGACAAGGGTCGAGTCAACAACTGGGAGGTGTTCCTGACCAGGGAAAGGGTGGAGATGAATTTGGTGCAGGCATACATTTCCAGGGGATGAGGAGTGGTGTCAGGGGAGTTGCTCTTGGTGCAGAGAAGATAGACAGCTCTACACCTATTCTTGATATGACTGAATTATTGAATTGAAGCATATGTACATGAAGTTCCAATAAAATTGTTTTAAGGAAGAATGTTGTCTGTTACTTATGCAGACCTTCAGATAGGGCTTTGGTTAACGGGCTCATGGCCAAGAGTCTCTCTTTGTGAATAAAATTCTATCAGCACACGGCTATGTCCTTCTCTACTGCTTGCTGCTATTTTCACACTCCATCAGTTGGGTTCAGTAATAGTCTCCAAGAGTATATGACCAGTGGAATCATAAAGTATGATTTTCAGGCCTTTTTCAAAAAAGAAATTTGCTGATCCTTGATCTAGGGGAAGAGTCAGGAAGAAAAACAGCAAGACTTTCGGAAATATATAATTTTAAACTATAATGATTATTTGACAGAATATAATATTTTAAAATTTTCACTTGAATGGATAGGTAAGAACTACCTACCATGGTTGTACAGTGGTGACTTGCCCAGTAGTTAAATGAAAAGTCAATCATTCAGACCCAGCAACTGCTCTGTGGGAGAAATTTTTGGTAGAATAACCTCATAAGGAACTACAGGCTTGGTATTCTTATATGAGAAGTTCTCATCTGTCCTATAGGATTACTAGGAGTTGGAAATGATCAGTTTTAGCAGACTTTTAGTTTGGGTGAAAAGCAACTTTTTTCAATATATTATACTTGAATAAATGACACCAATTTTCAAACCACCAACTTTACAGCCATTAGTTGAGTCCTTAACAGTTAGCACTACCCAGGAACTTCACTGAGTCTGCCTGAAAGCTATTCGACTGTGGCAGTTAAGTGATTTCCTGTCAACTTGCAAAGGAATGAACTCTAGCCTGTCAATCAGTTTGCAGCTAAATGACCTAATTTGGAGGTGCAAATAAGATAAACATCTCACTAGAGGCCACATACATTCTCTCCATGCGAGGCATTCCTGTTCACAAGTCACATGGAGCTACGCAAATAGCAGCCAGAGCCTTGGAGCTGGAGGAGTCCCATGGAAACCCATGTTAGCACTAAGATGCTTTCAAGGCCACTGGATCCACAAGACCTTCCACCCACTAACTAGCCTGTGATCTGCCTGTACTCAGCGTTGTTGCATATGTTGCATGAATCGAGAGGAATTTACAGATTGGTGTCAGCCATATGGACTACGATTGGACTTATAAGTTTGATCTGTCCTGGGCTGGTGTGCTTTCTCAATTTACAATTGCTGCTTCTATAAAGCTCTTTCTATACACATAGAAGTGCCTATGAATTGATTTCTACAATCCACCCAGACTAACATACTGACCTCAAGACATATGCTGATCACCCCTGACAGAGTAATATACACTCCCTGTAGAACAAGCTCATTTGTTTGTTTTCCTCTCCAACAGAATGTTTTCTCTTCTTACAACTTTGAATCCACAAATATTAAGGGTAGGCACTGAATCATAAACAATATAGATTCCAAGTGGGAAACTATGAGATGAAGAACCCTGGATCAAAGTAAGAAACCTGACTTGAAACTCCCTCTCCAAATGCTCCAGAGTCAGAATGCTTCCTTCTTTTCAGGCCCTTACAGCACCCTACAATACACAGCTCCCTCCCTGCATGGGTGGTTCGTATCTGTACTCACACTGACTTCCCTCCGTGTGTCTTACCCACCGTAATACATGGAATTGTGATTGACTTTTAGACTGTCCATTCGCTGATACAGTGTGTTCTTGGCAATGTTTCTAGAGATGGTACACCAGCCTTCACGGAATCTACACAATATGCGATAGCAACAGTACTAATATGTGAAACCCACTGTAGGCCTGGAGCATGACTGATACAGGTCACAGCAGTGCTACTGAAAGTGAATCCAGAGATTGCACAAAAGAATCTCAAAGACATCTTAAGCTCCCTCAAGTCTCCTTCAGACCCAGCCGGTTGCACATTAGTGTTGACACTTGCAAACACAGAATATGCTGGTTATGAAAACCATGACATATTTCCAGTCTCCTGCTCCACACACTAGCTCTCAATAAAATGACTTGTTAAAATACCTGAGTGAGACAAGTCTGTGTTCATACAAACTACTGAATGGGCTTACCTGGGGACTCTGGTACTGAGGATCTTTTCCCAGAGCTGTATGGTTGGGAATGGTGTGGATTTTATTAGCAGAAGGGGGGGGGGCGGTATTTGCATATCTTCCTAATATACAGTGGCAACTATGGCTGAATATTTTCAAAATGCTCACTGTTCCACCTTAAACGTAAATGAGTCTCCCAGAAGGATTCATTGGGATTATTACTTGGAAATGGTTCCTTATTATGTGATTGCGATACACAGAATACAGTCCTGTTCATATTGTTTCATACACAATAAGCGATTTATATATAGCTGATTTAAGACAGTATGTATGCTCATTTGCTTAACATATTTCACTCAATTTATTTCATTTATGTGGCAATAGACCCATAAGTTTATATCTAGTCAGCATGAATTGATTTTAATGCTTAACATCTTAGAGAAGGAACACGCATATACTACAATTTATCTCTTTTTAGACATTTAGGTTATTTCTCATTTCTGGTTTTATAATGAAAGTTACTATTTGGGTTGAAATAAAAGAGAAGAGAAAAAAGCATTCACATTAATATTACAAGAAATCACAGTAACAGACATGGCCTTACAGTAAACTTTTCTTCAACACAATTGTAATATTAACAATAAATATCATATTTTTAGTGAGAGCGTTCCCATTAGGACAGAAACACACCAAAGTCTTAACTTTGCTAGAGAAGATGTCTTAGATGACATTGGAACTGCATAAAGATTTTTCTAAAATATTTAATAGTTTAAAGCCTCTTGTGTCAACAATAGGATCTCCCAGAAGCACAGACTTACGACAATACTTGTTTTATTGCAGAACATATCTTAAGATGTAGATAACAAATGTGGCGAAGAAAGCTGATGTTGCCTGGCTATCGAAAGAGATAGTGTCTGGGGTCTTAAAGGCTTGAAGGTGAACAAGCGGTCTTCTAGCTCAGAAGCAACACAGCCCACATGGAAGAAGCACACCAGCCTGGGCGATCACGAGATGCCAAAGGGACCAGGTATAAGGCATCATGCAAAAAAAATGTGTATATATATGTGTGTGTGTATATATATACATACCATAGTGAATGAAGGGGGAAGTGCAGAGTGGAGACCCAAGGCCCATTTACCGGCCACTGGAGATCCCCTCACAGAGGGGTTTAGGAGAGGAGATGGGTCAGTCAGGGTGTGATGTAGTACTGATGAAGAACACAGCTTTCCCCAGATCCAGCATGCTTCCTCCCCCAACTACCATGATCCGAATTCTACCTTGCAGGACTGGATTGGGCAGAGGTTGTACACTGGTGCTTATGGGAGCTGGAGGCACAGGGAATCCAGGGTGGATGATACCTTCAGGACCAGGGGTGTGAGAGGTGATACTAGGAGAGTAGAGGGTGAGTGGGTTGGAAATGGGGAACTGATTATAATGATCCACATGTGACCTCCTCCCTGGGAGCTGGATGGCAGAGAAGGGGGGGTAGGGATACTCCAGATAGGACAAGATATGACAAAATAACAATCTATAAATTATCAAGGGCTCATGAGGGAGGGGGGAGCAGGGAGGGAGGGGAAAAAAGAGAACCCGTTGCAAAGGGCTTAAGTGGAGAGCAAATGCTTTGAAAATGATTAGGGCAAAGAATGTACGGATGTGCTTTATACAATTGATGTTTGTATATGTATGTACTGTGATAAGAGTTGTATGAGCCCCTAATAAAATGTAAAAAAAAGAGGTAAGTAACAAACAAAATTGATTTCCTTCTAATCGCTTGATGGTGGCTAGGGTAGCAGGAGAGTAATCACTGACAAAATGCAACCAAACTTACCTCTCCTGAAACTCAACAGAATAAAATTACTGAAAGGCTAGGTGTACATTCATAAAAATCTATATCTGACACAGATAAGAACAAATCTGAAATTATGTCCAGAAGTTACTCTCCAGTTTGTTTGTGTATGAAGTCTTCCATTTCAAGAGGAACATAGACATTTGTAGCTGAAAATATTTTTCAACAAGGGAAAAAGGAAAGGGCAGGCACAGCTTCTCGACCTTTGCAGGAGGAAAGAAACAATGAGAAAGTCGTATCTCAGATGCAGGTTCTAAAAGGAAAGAAATGGGCTTACTTCAGGCAATGGTAGTTACCTGGACTTGAGGTGGGTGATCTTCAGTGGGGCCTTATACCCTGGGTACCATCAATCCTCCAAGGCCAAGCCAAGCAGCTCTTCTACTGAGGCATCTTGAGCAGGTTGCTCCGGAGGTGTAGTGGAATAAACTGTACCACACACTTTGTGTTGAGTGGGGCAGTCATTTCCCCAGCAACCTTTCTGTTCATACTATGGACATTACTTTCTTGGAGGTAACAAATTAGGACATACATTTGCCCATGGCCCCGAGTGGGAGCATCTGAAGCAGGGTGCTCATGGTTCACTCGTGGGCGGCCCAATAACTAGTTTAGATACACCCACTCGGTCCTGGAGGGCACTTGCTAACATTTGAAATTTAACCTTAAGTCTTGATAGCTTATATAACTTTTCCTGATCCTCGCTACTGTTGAAAACTTTGAATGCTGCACTGCGATCTTGCTGTGAAGTCTGGGGTCCACAGTCTAACTTTTTAAGGTTTCTTTTAATGTCTGGAGCTGATTGTGAGATGAAATTTGAGTGACGTACAATGATCCCTTTTGGTGTAGTAGGGTCTACTTTGATATATTTAAACCTTCTGGAAGATGATGTGACAGAAATTTGGCAGAATTTTCATTTGGTTCCTAAATGATTTCCCTAATTTTGTCATAATTGGCTGCTTTATTTGAGGCTTTTGGCAAGCCCTCAATGAGATGAAAATCATATCATTTTGAAGAATTGGGTGCTCATGATCATCTGATAATTCTAATTAGGGTTGTGCTTGGGAACTGCCTTGAAGTCCACGGGCTTAACCCAGTCTGGGCATACCCTTCATCAGCTCTCTTTGTGCAGCTATCCAGATTCTCTCCCGATCTTCAGGGGTCAAGGTAGTTGTTAAAATCATATGGATGTCATGACAGGTAAGATCATATGACTGAGTGAGATATTTAAATTATTTTATTGTTTATCTTTTATTTCATAATCATAAACTTAACTCTGCTTTCCAGCTGGACACAGGACAAATAAGGAAAGTAGGAAACCTGAGTAACTGGAGGGAGAGCACAAGATTAAACGATACTGCAAGCACATTGGGAACAGAAGGGTGATTTCTCAAGCTACAAAAGGAATGGTCTGGTGCTTAAGATAAAACATGAAAATTCAGATCAAATTTAATTAGAGTTGTCCACAGTCAGCAATGGTGATCTTCTTGCTGGTTTTGCCATTCGTGGAACCAAAACGCTCCATGGCTTCCACAATATTCATGCCTTCTTTCACCAGACCGAAGACCACGTGCTTGCCATCCAACCACTCAGTCTTTGCGGGACAGATAACTGACTGGGAACTGTTCGTAGTGGGCCCAGTATTTGCATAGACAGGGTGCCAGGACTTGTGTGCTTCAGGATGAAGTTCTCATCTTCAAATTTCTCTCTATAGATGGACTTGCACCAGTGCCATTATGGCATGTGAAATCACCACCCTGGCAAATGAACTCTGGAATGCGTCCGTGAAAGAAGGAGCCTTTATAACCAAAGCCTTTCCCCTCAGTACTCAGAGTGCGGAAGTTTTCTGCTGTCTTTGAAACTTGTCTGCAAACAGCTTGAAAGAGATGCAGCCGAGGGGCTCACCATTGACAGCTATGTCGAAAAACACAGTAGGGGTGACCGTGGCTGGACCAGAAACCCTAAAAATTCAAGCAGCAGCATCTGCAAAGCCGATATTTAAATTCTTTAATGTAAGTGTCTGGGTCCAATGTATAGCATCTAAGATGTTTTCCTAAGCCTGAAAAATAATTTAACAAAAAAGGGATCTGAATTTTTACTAGCCTCTCTGCTCCTGCAACATCACAGAGGGTACTGAGGGGGGATAGGATTGAGCATGGATGCTTTGGATTTGAAGGAGCTGTCTTTGTGCTGGAGAGGGCTGGACATAAAAGAATGAGAGGTGGAGATGGTGCTGGCAGTAGGGGACAGGTGTCAGATGTCTTATAACATGGCAAGGGTGGGAGGGGAACTGGTGACAGAGAGGTGGGAGGACTGGACAATCATGGTATGGACAAGGGAGGAGTTTGGGTAGAAAGTGTATGAGGTAACAGGGTAGGGGATACTGGATTACAGAGTGTGGGCTCAGAGGTGGTGGGAGGGTGTTGAAACAAGGCAGGAGTGGGAGGAGGTGGTGAGGAGGAAGGCTGAAGAAGAATGAGACACTATATCAAGAGATATAGGGTTACAGTCTGGCAACTGGGAGAATGTAGCAGCATCCTGTGGGTTGGAGAAACATGAAGGAGGTTGTAAAGGGGAGGGGAGAAAGAAGGCACAGCTGCAGTTTGGTCAGAGACAATAGGCACTGAAATTGGCGGCATATCATGAACAGAAGGATCACAGACTGATTCTTAGTCTGAGAGAGGAACATTTTCCTGAACCAGTAGGACTTGCATAGTGGAACAATTCTGAAATAAATGAGGTTGAGCACAAAGGAGAAAACTTGGATATACGGAATATCAGAATATATTTTGTAGATTAAAAAGAAATTATTGAGATCTTGAAAAAATTTAAAATCAAGTATACCACCTGGTGACCATCTTGAATTGTTGTCCAATTTGTACTGCAGTCATGCATTATTACATAAGAAAATCAATTTTCCCCTATGAATAACTGATTTAAGACCGAGTGAATTGAAGTTTGCCAGTACACAAACTAGAAGTATTTTATGCCATTGCTTAGTGTGGTAGTTATATAAACATTTGACAATTTGATGATTAAGACTGAAGGGGTGGAGTCCAGCCTGCCAATCAAAATATAACCAATGGCCCGTGTGGGTACGGCCTTCTCCTGACAATTTTGGAATTCCGGAATTTCCTTCTTGGAGGCAGGAGACAGTCTCTCTCTCTCTCTCTCTCTCTCTCTCTCTCTCTCTCTCTCTCTCTCTCTCTCTCTCTCTCTCTCTCTCTCTCTCTCTCGGCTCACTCTCTTAGAGACGCTCTACTGACCAGACACATGATACTATGCTGATAGACCCCATGCCCTGGGAACTAGAGAAGCCACATGGAGACCCCTGCCAATGCTGAGATGCTTACACCACCACTGAATCCAGACTTTCTACCCACTGGCCTGTGATTATCCTGCATTCAGCATCATTGCATGTGTTTCTTAAGTCTGAAGGGGACTTCATGGATTGGTATCGGACATATGGGCTAATATCAGACTTATGGGCTTGAACTGGACTGGGTGGGAATGCTTTGTTAATGTACAATTTCTCTTTATATAAACCTCTTATACACACGACTTTCTATGAATTTCTCTAGCCTACCTGGACTAACACACTGAGCATTCTTACAACCCATTTTAAAATGCTGAGTGAAAATGTGAGCTCTGTTATATGAGGTAGTAAAACAGGAGAGCGTCCTTACACTGGGTAATTACCACCTAAGCCCCCGGGGCTGGGAAGACAATCTGACTGAGCAAAGCTTTCTGGTACGTGGACATTTTCAGAAAGGCCAAGAGAAAATGAGCAGATGACCTTGAAGTAGGGAGCTTTGGATTTAACACTCACCAATGTGTTGTCAGAGGGTCTTTAGCTGAAGATGTGGAGATCCCTCTGTTAGGCTCACTGGCTTGAAGGGGGTCCAGGAAGGCTGCTGGGAACTTTAGAGGCTAGGGAAAGGAAAGTGCCACTCCAGTCCTAGCCTCGACAGCCCCCCACCTCCCCCGTGCAGGCCACCATATCTCAGGTTTTACAGAGATAAGAGACAGAGTGAGACCTTTAATTTATAGATTTATTGAGGGAGGTGTGGTTTGTAGGGAACAGGAAATCATAGGGGTTTAGAATAGTTAGGTAAGAAAGGTTAGAGCTGGCCCTTCGTCTAAAGCCAGAGGATTAGCTAAATTAAAATGTGTAAAATCCATGAGACCCACTATTACATAAGAGAACATGAACAAACTACAGTAGAATTGGTGAGGAAGGGGTTAAACAGCTCTAATGTCTGCTGCAGAACCTGCAGAAAGAATCTAAGTGGGAGGGAGAGCCAGCCTTACAGGTAGAGAGAAGAGGTGAGAGCAAAAGAGGCCAGAGCAGCAGGAGGATAGAAGGAGCCCAATCCAATCCAGGCTCAATTTGAGTGTGTAAGTCTTTGGGATATCTGTACTCTTTTTGATAGGAGGGTTCCCCCACATCTTTGTGGGTGGTCTGGATAACTCCAATGGACTGGCTGCCAGCTTCCACAGACTGACAACACAGCTGGGTGGCAAGATAGATGGAGGAAGCTTTGTAAACATAAGAAACCTATGCTTTCCTTAGTAAAGGCTTCCAACGAACCCTAGAAGGGTTCTGGCCCTTCTAGAGACCTATAAGCTTTTCCCCAAAATACTGGGTCTCCCTTTGACTGAGTTCCAGGTCACTGAACCCAATCTTTCTAGGGCGGGGCCTGTCTCTTCTTCTCCTGCCAGCTGCCAAGGTGTTCACTAAGAGCCACCGAACTGGGCCATCTCCTTGAGGCCCCAGTCCTGGAAGGGCTTAGCCCAGCAACCTGGGAATGCCAATCAGTTTCAGTGCATGGTGGCTGCACTGGAATACCACTTCTACACCCACAAGGCTGAGGCTCCCTGCGGCCACACAACAGCTGGCACTAAGAGCCAGGGAGTTTCTAGAACTGGACCTTGGGTTCTCCCCCGGCCCTGCTTCAGAAGAAGGTACCGCACAGGTGACAAGTCTTAGCAAACCTCCGGAGGAAGCCCTAATGTTTTGCGCACCAGCTGCAGCCACTAGCTTCTGGAGACACGTGCTCTTCTTCGTAGTGAGAGAAACAACAGACCCCAGGGCTCACCGTTGAGCTGATGAGGTGCAAGGAGTCTCTGGGAGAAGGTATCGATGTATGGAAACAATGAAAAGGGGGGTGAGCAGAAACCCACAAGGCAACGAACCTGGGAACCTCGAAGACAAGACCCCCAGCCTGGGATTACCTTTCTCCAACAGGGATTTCCACCAAGAACCCCAACCAATCCAAAAGTTGGGGGATGGGACACCAGCTCACCTCTCACCAAGAGAGGAGCGTCCCCTGGGGAAGGTGAGGAGAAGAGAAAGGTCGCTTACACCCCAGCAGGACTTCTGTGTGCACCAGGGTACCCCAAACTGGCTGCTGCCCACACGCACATCCTTGGGAAAGAG
Organism: Tenrec ecaudatus; assembly: GCF_050624435.1. NCBI lineage: Eukaryota > Metazoa > Chordata > Mammalia > Afrosoricida > Tenrecidae > Tenrec > Tenrec ecaudatus. The sequence continues at coordinate 91,126 of NW_027459502.1, forward strand.
CGCCCCTCACCTGGGAGCGCTGGCTACTACGCAGAGCTAAGGTACCAGGAGGTTCTCTCGCACCACATGCAGCGCACAGTAAGTAGGTCGCTAGGACGCGCCCAATAAGCCACACTTCCGGCTGGAACATCGCCACTTCCACCCCATCTCTGAGCACCCGGGTTAGGAGGAGCCGGCGGGGTTGGTCTCTGCCTTCACTTCACCTTTGAGGCAGTTCTGGACCGGACCATTGGCTTGGATGCACACACCCAGGTGTCTGGGGAAGGGAAGAACCAGGGTGCTGTTTAGGCTGGGGGCGGGGCCAGAGGCGGGGCCTGGGGCGGCGCGGGGAGGAGCCAGTGATAGTCCTCCCGCAACTATGGGCCCTCAGACTTTGATAATGATGGCCAAGTCACCTGCGGGCAGAAACGGTACTTTCTCCCAGCACCGAGAGTGTGCATGGGAGACATAAAACGATGTACAACGTACGTGGACTGTGTAAGCTTGTGATCAGATTCCCCAGATGGGGCATCCTCCTCACTAACATGAACCATCCAGCCATTCAACCCTGCCACGGTGTTAATGGTGCTGACGCAAGAACCGAAACTATGACCTTTGAGGTGAAGGGCCATTCTGCTCCCCAAAGCATTGTCATGTATGAAGACTGCCTTTAGGAAAAAAGAAGTAGCTGGCATCAAATGCTCTAGGTAAATTTTATGTCAGAGTAACAAAATTTAAATATAAAACAAGCGGGAGCACTAAAACGTGATGGGAGAAGGGGGAGGGGAGTTGTTAAACTTGACTGTCCTTAGAGTTGGAGTTTGTACTTTTATCTTGTTTTATTTTGCTTGAATGCTATTGGGGCATTTAAACATGACAGTTCGATTCAATTATGCATATCATGATTTCCCCACTCTGCTAATTTAATTTATCACTCACCAGAGGTTCTATCAATCCAATGGTTCCAAGTGCATGGGCAGAATATTTGTAGAGACTCTTCCAAATTGCGAGGTCTGGAATTTAAATTTAATTCCTCCAAGTAACTCTTGTCTGTTGGGTCTCTCACAACAAGTGCTTATGGGACAGATCAAAGTGAAGCATGTCCCTATTAATTTGCATCCATAAAGACTATGCTTCTTTTATGGCTGTTATACTAGATAATTTCATTATGAAAGTTCTAGTCAGATTCCAAAGTTGCTGGCTGAAAATGGAGATACAAGAATTTCAATATTGTTACATTTCCCAATTTGGTGAGATCATTCCACAGACGATGGAAAACTGTCGCCTAACTTTATAAGGAATAAAAATAAAAAGTCACTTATCAGCAAATATTTACTGAATTAAACTGATTTATGTTGCCAGTTCTGATGGACTCACCATATCCTTAAATCTTGGGAAACAGAGACTAGATTTTGCAAAGAAAAGGGGACTTCTCTTGAAATACCTTCCCTGTTCGACTGGGTAGGCTAGAGAAACAAATCCAGGGACACTCATAATGTATACGAAAGAGCTTTATATCAAAGTGTAATTGGATATCAAGAAAACATCTCAGCCCAGTCCAGACCAAGTCCATAAGTCTGATATTAGCCCATAACTCCAATACTAGTCCATATATTCCTCTTCAGACTCATGCACCACATGCAATGATGCTGAATGCAGAAGGATCACAGGTCGGTGGCTGAAAATTCTTGTGTATCCAATGGCGGTAGACTTTCTTAGTGCTGGCTCAGGTCTCTATGTGGCTCTTTTGGCTCTCTGAACAGTGTGAAGGTGAAGCAGAGAGAAAGAAGTTGGCCAACTTCCAGGGAGAAAGAGTGGAAGTTCCCAGAATTCTCATGAGAAGGTCAAGCCCACCAGGAAGCATCATGGAGCTGTGACATGAATGACAGGCTAACCTTCACCCCTAGACTAATTTATCAGGTGAATATGAAATTATGTAACTACTACACCTGCTTTCATGTGAGGTTTTCTGCCCCCATGGATAAATCATGAATTGTCAAAAAATAAAACAAGCAAACAAAAAATCAATCACTGCGATCGAGTCAATATGGACTCAGAGGGATGTTTATAGGACAGGGTAGAACATGGTTCAGATGTTTACATATTTTTGCAGTAGTTGATTTCACAGTACATGATTTTACATTTACCCTGTAATTATAATTCATGAAGTGTTGTTTTACTTCCAGTATTGCTGCTTCCAACCCAGTAGCTGCTTTTAACAGACTAGATACTTTCAACACAGCAGCTGCTCTCTACAAAGTAGCTGCTCTCTACACATGTGTTACTGGTAAGCAAAAGCACATTATGGCACTAACCCTGTCACACACACTTGCATTTGTACGGGGTGTATGTGATTGGGTTGGAGTTATGATATCATTACGCCAGTTTCTCATATGTGGGTGTTTTTTGCATGTGGGAGGATCTGCCTGGAGACAGATAGAGGATTGGTGTCTTGGTTCCTAAGACCATCAGAAATATGTGTTTTCTGATGGTCTTAGGCGATCCCTGCAAAACGGTGTTTGTCTGGGTATTTTAGAGAAACAAATCCAAAGAAACTCGTGTATCAGAGAGAGTTTTATATAAAGGTTAAGTACACATCGAGAAAATATACCAACCCAGTGGTACCCAAGCCCACAAGTCCAAGATTAACCCTTATGTCTGACACCAATCCATTAAGTCCTCCTCCACCTCACAAAATACACACAATGACTGGAGGAAAGCCAAATCAGAGAACATGTAAACATCTCAGTGCTGGAAGGGGTCTGCCACGGCTGCTCCAGGGCTGTATTGGGGTAGGTCCATGCGACTTCTCCTTGGGGATGTCTTGCAGGAAGTGAACCTTGTCAGCTTAAGCAGAGAACTGGCCAAGGCCGCTGCACCCTGGTCCGACCATCACAACGCAAGAGACCTAGGAACTAGAAAGGCAAGGCTCACCGAGTCATTTATCCCTCGGCCCTTCAAACAATCCCACATGTGTTTATCGGCCAGGTAGGCACAATAAACTAATTACCTTGAGTAGTTCGACCTTCAAAGGGGTATCGACCCTCCAAGTTGAGAACCAGTGCTCTATAGGGTTTATATCAGTCTTAAGTGACTGGACAGATGTGAATTGTATGTTTGGGATCCAGCCTCTAGCGTTGCACCTGAGATAGACCCAAGGTAACAAGGACAATCACAGTTAGCCATGTGTTCAAGAGGAGCATCTCCCCACTCTCATGTCTGAATTCCTAAGGTACTCTCCTCTGGAAACAGCTCCCAGAATGGACTCACTTGATTTGATTTTTCTAAATATAAATCAACCAGTTTTTAGGGAAGAGGCTGAAAAGAATTTATTTCTACATAAGTCCAATGGTCACAAATCATAATATGCTTCATAAAGGAAAGGCAGATGAACCACTCAAGAGAGATTTGAAAACAGTTTCCCCTTGCAAATTAATGGATTGAAACCCGAGGACACAGGCTTGAATGACCCAGCAAACTATAGTGAAGAGCAGTCATTGTGAACTCCAATGAGGCTAACCCTACTCTCTACCCCTGGTTTTTCCAGCTTTCCACCTGACCACTTTTTAGCACTTATTTCATGGAATATATTTGTTTTCCCTTTCCACAACTTTTTACCTTATGCTACTATTTCCTTTCTAAAGCTTTACAGCAATCCCTTTCTCGTTGTTTTTCTACTAATTCTACTACTTCAGCTTCATCTTCGTTTTCTTTTACATTAAGAGAAAATAGAATGGTTCCTACTGGAATTCCTAATAAATCTGTTGCTAAAATCCAAATTTTGTTTGAACAAAATAAACTAAAAACCACAGCAGACCATCCTATTTGTGCTCTCACTTGCACCTACTCCTGGATCCTGGGCCTGTGCTTTTTGGGCCTGAGCACACCCATTACCCTGAGTTCCCTTCAGTTCAACCCCAACCCTGTGCTGCAGGGTGGTTTATATGGGAACTCACATTAACTTTCCCTCACTGTGTCTTCTTGCACAGTCATACGCAGCCGGGTCCTCCACGGCCAGTGCTCAGGTGCAGGGAGAACTGGTTCTTGGATGTGTCTGGGTTGATGAATAGATGATCTCTGAAGGATGGTGTGTATTCGCTAAACCACTCTTACCTGTAGAAGCTCCTTCCTATCCACCCAGGGCCTCTCCCAGGGCTGCCTGATCTGCTCCCAAATAGCGCTGGTTCTGGAGCCTGAGTCCCCAGTGATGGTGCAAGTGTGCCTGAGGGTCTGTGATGCCCTCACCACCTCATGGTCTGACTCCTGCAGCTTCACTTTGGACGGGACACAAGGAGACTTACAAAACAAGTATTAAATATCCCACCTGTCATTAAAACTGCTGTGACCTACTGTATCTCCCTGCCACTGACACGATGGGAGACACAGTACCATCAAAATGAGAAAAAGAATGCAAGCAGACCTTTCTGTATCAGAGTCTCCCTGGTACAGCAGGCTCTGGAATTCTGCTGGTTCCAGAGGGGAATCTTGAGGGTGGGGTGGGTGTTCATATCATTTAAATAATAAACCACACCAGGCTTTTGCTTATGAGTGTTACTGGCTGTTATCAGGGGGTCAGAGGATGACTATTAAGAGTGTGCTAATTGACAGGGCTCACAGCTCCACATGGAAGCTTCTCCAGAGCTGGTTCTTGAAGCACGTTGTATGGCAGTGATATGTAAGCAATGAGAGTGGGGTGGCCCACAGGCATACACTGAATTTATACCCTCCCAGATCCTAATATTTGCAATTATAAAATTATCCGAGTTCCAGTGTACCTTGTATTGTTTGATTTGAAAAAATGCATCCACTAGTGAGTGCATTAATTTATTCATTTGAGTTCTGAGAGCTATGAACACGCCAGACATTCTTCTGCACTGAGGGAAAATCAGTAAACCACGCAACTGAGCTAGGAAATGAATGATCTCTTCCTCAAAAACTAAACCCACTGCGAGTGCACCTGTCCTGATTCATGGGAACCTTATAAGATTGATTAAAGCTGCTCATAGAAATTCTCTGACTGTAAATAATAACAGGAAAAGACAACCTCATCTTACTTAGGAGGAATGGTTGGCTGGTTTGTGGTGAGCAACCCAATACTTATCCCATTACATCACCACATCTCTGTATATCTTTGTACTAAGAAGCCCATATTAAGGGCTTTTTAAATGTCACTTTGAGAAGCCAAGTGGTGATACTTTCAATATTATTATATGAATATGAGCCCTGGACTATGAATAAGGGGGTCCATAACCAAATTTATGGCCATTCACTTACCTTTTGGAAAAGAATGTTGAAAGTACCATGGACTGGGCTATCAATATAACAAGCAGATCTCTTGTGAGGGAAACATAGCCTGGGAGTTCCTTAGAATGAAGGATGGTGAGACTTAGTTTCATGTACTTGAACATGTTATCATGACACCAGTCCATTGAGAAAGACATCATCAATGATAAAGGGGATCAGTAAAGAAGAAGGTGATGGACTGACACAGTGGCTGTAACAATGGGCTCAAACATATTTATTGTGATAATGGTGCTGAACTAGGCATTATTCAGTTCTGTTTTGCGTTGAATCACTGAGATTTGAAATTGATTCTGTGGCACTTAACATCATCAAAATTAAATGAAAAGACACAATATTCTTCCAAAGTTGAATGACAGTGCTGGGGAAAGGATATATGTTTTATTTTCCTTAGCAAAAGGAAATATGTAACAGACTACACTCTTTATAATTGTTCTTATGTGGAATTTCATTTTGCCTTGGTTAAATATTGGTTGCAAAAGTCTTGTCTTCGTATTTATAGAACATTAAGCATCCAAGGTTGTTTGGGTGCAGGAACATAAAGACTCTTAGTGACCCTACATGAAAGAGAACTCTCTGAAAGGATTTTCTTTTCTGTAATAATGATGGGATAACCTTATCAGGTCTTTAACCAACTGAGTCACCATGTGGTTTTGAACTGCCAACCTTTTGGCTAGAAGTTGAGCATTTAATCATGCCCACATAGTTTTGTGGTCCAGGTTCTACTACATATAATTTACATGTATCTACTTTTACTTCCTACAGGTGAATATTTATGTGTATGTTGACTGGTCTTAAGACATTATGTAGAGTTCTTCTAGGTCAATACTATTACTATTATTTGTTCCTTGAGTGTTTAATATGGGATTCTGTCCAATGCATTGTGTGATTTTAGTAGTAACCCTGGGCACCGTCTTCAGTGCCAGAAACACCTCCCAGAATTGTGAAAACTAAGAGTGACTCCTGTAATGGCCAAATACCCCATAAGACATATCAAGGAATTGATGCATTTGGGTTATGTTGTGGCAGTTTCATCATCTCTTGTCAACTTGGGAAGGGATGGAGTCTAGCCTGTCAATGAGATCTCAGCTTGATGACTTCATTTGTAGGTGCAAAGGAGATGAATATCTCCCTGGAAGCCAGACCCAGATAGCATCTCTTCTTGTTGAGACATTCCTGTTTACAAAGCCACATGGAGCTACACTGATGCAGCTAGAGCCCTGGAACTGGAGGGGCCATGTGCAGACCCATGACAGTGCTGAGATGCTTCCATCACCATAAGAACCACAAGACTTTCCACCCACCGGCCTGTGATCTACATCATTGCATGTGTTTCATGAATCTGAAGAAGAATTTATAGACTGATATCAGACATAGGGGCTAATATTGGACTTATGGACTTGATCTAAGCTGGGATGTTTTCTTAATATACAAATACTCTTTGATATAAAGCTCTTTCTTACACACATGTGAGTTTCTCCCTGGATTTGTTTCTCTAGTATACCCAGAATAGCACATGGTGTTAGAGAATAATATTAAATCTGTCATGGGCTGCCTGAAGGACAAGCAGGTCTGTCTTGGAGTAAACACATCTTGTTTAATTCTTGTAATCATTCAAATAAGATTGTATCTCACTTATTTGGGCATGACATTAAGGAGAACCAGAACCCAGAGAATGATCTTGTACTTGGTAAAGTAGAATGTCAATGAAAATGTGAGAGACTTTCAATGGGACTGATTGTCATAAGGCTGCAATGATGAGTCCAAAGAGAGGGATGATTGTAAGGATGGCGCACTTTCGGGCAGTATTTCATCCTGTTTGTATTAGTCTGGGTACTTTAGAGAAACAAATCCAAAGAAACTCATATGTATAAGAGAGTTTTATATAAAGGTAAGTGCACATCAAGAAAACATCCCCAACCGGTGCTGCCCAGGCCCACAAGTCCAACATTAGCCCATACGTTCAACACCAATCCACAAAGTCCATTTCCATCTCAAAAATACATGTATTGACACCGACTGCAGGAGGAAAGCTGAGTCAATTAATGTGTAAGCATCTCAGCTCTGGCAGAGGTCTCAACATGGCTGCTCCAGTATCTAGGGTGCATTGGGGTGGGTTCATGTGGCTTCTTCTCAGGGATGTCTTGCAGGAAGTAACCCTTGCCAGCTGAAGCAGGGAACTGGCTAAGGCAGCTGCACCTTGGTCCAACCATCAGAAAACAAGAGACCCGAGAACTAGAAAGATGAGGCTCACCGAGCCATTTAGCACTCTGCCGTTCAATTAACACCACGTGTTTATCCGCTACATTGCACAATAAACTAACCACCTCACTGTTGTTCATGTGATCACTGTGAACTTAAGCCAACTTAAAGATCCCTAACAAAATATTATGCAGGTTATTGTAAGTTAAAATTATTACATAAACATATATTTGTGAGTATTCACTGGAATGAAAATATTGGACATGCAGCTGATGGATTGGAGAAAATTTGAGGCTCACATAAGAATTTTATACTGCATTAATATTTTTATAAGGAGTTTTGGTGGCATAGTGGTTATGCATTGTGCTAAGATTTGCATTCACCAGTTTGCAACTACTAGCCACTCCATGGAAGAAAGACAGGGGATTCTACATCAGTAAAAATCAGAAACTCACTATAAATTGGCATTGAAATAATGGCAGTGGGTTTGGTTTTCTTTTAATATTTTTAACTTGACAACAAATGGCACTAGTTAGTATCCTGAATTGTAAACTGAGATCTGAGTACATATTGTTGTGAAGTCTGCCTTTGGGTAGATGGTAAATAAAGGCCATCCCTATAAAAAGAAGTATGGTCAGATGCCTGGAGATTCCCTAGAATCACACTCTGCACAATGGTCCCTAGAGAGGTGCTGACAAGGCGAGGGAACCACAGCTTCTGAGAGGAAAGCATCACTGACCTAAGTCTCTTGCATCTGCTTAAACCATGACCTGATGTACTAAGGTTTGTGTCTGGGCTCACACTGACTTCCCATCACTGTGTCTCTAGCACAGTAATACACGGCTGTGTCCTCAGGATTCACAGAGCTCAGTTTTAAATAAACTTGGCTCTTGGAGGTGGCCCAGGTGATGCTGACTTGGGCCTGGAGAGCTGGATTATAGTCTGTGCTCCCATCACCCCGTATATCACCAACTCACTCCAGTCCTTTTCCTGGGGCCTGGCAGATCCAGTACACACCATAGCTGGTTAAAGAGAATCCAGAGACAGTACAGGTGAGAGACAGGGTCTGTGAGGGCTTCACCAGTCCAAGACCTGACTCATAATTGCACCTTGGCCAGGATACCTGGGTATAAAGACAAACACAGTGAGTCGTGTGCTCAAATGCTGTAATCTCAGACTTCATGTACGAATCTCTGAAGCACTCACCTCCCAGAGTTGCCACCAGAAACAAGAAAAGCCATACACAATTCATGTTCATGTGGCTGAGATTCATGATAAAGGAATGCTCTCCAGGGTGAGAAGGCATATGACTTTAAGTACATGTATGCTGTGGTTTCATCTGAATGCATATTAGGTATTTGCATGTGGGAGGTGCGGTTGTATGTAAAAAGGTGGAAAGGGCAGAATGGTGGTGTCCAAGTGTGTAATCTAAAAAGACTTTCCCCCAGCTTTGTCTTCCCTAAAAATATGCCAAACATTAGAGGCTATTTGCCAGCGTATTGTGGGAGGTAATTGTTTCCATGGAGAGCCAGAGAAGTGGTCAAACCTGCTCAGTGACATCCAAAGTTAGGCTGCCATCCTGAATCTGAGATCCGTCCATCTTGGCACAGGTATACCCCAATCCCTCCCCTTCCTATTGCCTGTATACCCCTAGATTTTCATCCTCTCATTACTGTATTACCTATAGTATGACCCCTCCCTGTGATGTGTGTCTTTACCTGAAATTAGGGGGCTTGCACACCCTCAAAGGTATATAAATCTTGGTTAGAAATAAAGAATCTCTCTCCCGTGGTGCTCTCCTCTGCGGTCCTCGCTTCCGTGTCCCCTCTCCCCTTGTTCTCCTTCCCCTCACTCTCCTGCCCTCAGGTCTCCCATCTCTATGGGAATCACCAAGTGGGGCTACGGTGAGCATGCTAACATGAAATTTGTCTGATTCCATCATTTTACTCTTTCTTCTATCGCCTGTATTTCTCTATGAGTTTACTATAATCTTTCATTATTATCACTGTACAATTGTGCCTACCAGACCTGGGATGATTTGTGAGGCGCTGGCTACCCTGACAGCCATGGGAGAATACAGTCTTTTCCCTGAGGTCTTCACTCTAGCAATCATACAAACATCTGTGCAGATTTCATGTTTAATGTAGCTTTATGTCATTTCCATCAAAATACCCAGATGTTCTATTGAAATTAAAGACAATCTCTATCCTCACGATATTTAGGTAACAAGACCAGGCCTACCTGAATCTTTCCATACATCTGAACACATAGGGAAACAAGAGTATGTCATCCATAAAGCTCCTTGGCCCTATGATATTTCAGAATATTTAGAAAGGAGTAAAAATACTTTAACCCTATCTTCTAGATTTAGAGTTGGAATAAAAGGTTTCCTAACAATATGGTTATTGTGTGGTTAAAAGAAACCACAGAAATAAGAAAAAGTGCATTTATCCTCTCATGAGTTAGTACCGAGGGTGGGCATTGGGCTCAGTGTATTTTGAGAGGCGCCTGCTAACAGCGAGAGGCGTTTCCTGGACTTACACTGTCTTCCACATCTGTGGGTACCTCAGCAACATTCTTTTCTGGTACTGAGCTTTCAGACTCTTGGTCAGGAGTATTACCTGGAGTTGCCTCTGCAGGTTTCCTGCCATGGGCAGTAGAGCTACCATAGTGGTCAGCACAGCAGTTCTAGCTGACCAGGCACTGCAGTCCTTACCCAGACTCCTGTCTTCACTTCTATCTTCTCTTGGTCCAGAGCTGGTGGGTCCTTAGCATCCATGCAAGTCTGCTTTCTCCCTGAGACTGGTTTTCTGTCTGGACTCACACTGACTCTCACTCACCATGAAAAGCTTTGGCCATAGAGAATGATACAAGTTGCGAACACTCTGAATTGGTTGCAGTGAAATGAAGTGAGATCGATTCATGTAGATATTTATATAGATATTGTTATGAGATATATGCCACAATAAAATATCAATCAAGAAAGACATTTGCCTGAAAGACAATCAAAGTATTAAACAGAGGTTAGGGTTCATTCTGTCCACAGAAATAGGAACCATACTTAAAGCAGATTTCTATTCAAACTAATTCAAGCAAGAGAGTTATAGAGTTATTTATTCCATGTTAAGGAAGAAATTGTCAAGTGAGAATTCTTTTTATGGGTTTCTGTGATGCGTTTGGGAGGGAATTTTGCAGCTGTTGGTAATTGTTGAACACAATAATAATCTAATGCATTTGTGTTAGTCTGGGTACATTAGATAAATGATCCACAGAAACTCATATGTATAAGAGAGTTTTACATAAAGGTTAAGTGCACATCAAGAAAACATCCTAACTCAGTGGTACCCAAGCCCACAACTCCAACATTAGCCCATATGCCCAACACCAATCCACAAAGTCTTCTTCCATCTCACAAAACATGCACAATGAGGCCGATGGCAGGAAGAAAGCCAAGTAAGAGAATGTGTAAGCATCTCAGCACAGGCAGGGTCACCCCTCAGCTGTTCTAGCACTCAGGGCTTCATGGGGGTAGGTCCATGCAGCTTCTCTTAAGGGATGTTCTTGCAGGAAGTGAGCCTTGCCAGATGAAGCAGGGAACTGTCTAAGGCAGCTGCACCCTTGTCTGACCATCAGAAAACAAGTGACCCTAGAACTAGAAAGGCGAGGCTCACCAAGCCATTTATCCCTCGGCCCTTCAATTGACCCCATAAGTGTTTATCGGCCAGGTTGGCACAATAAACTATGTACCTCTCCATTGAATTATGTATGAGAAGAATGTTGAAAATATTATTTTGTAGCACATATATGATAAAAATAACTTAGAATATGACATAGTTTTCATTTTTTACTCACAATTAGAAACTGATGGAGAGTGTTGCTGGTACAACATTTCAAAAGACTAGCTAAAATATTCAATCAGAAAAGAGATTATGATATAAGCCAGAAATTTGAATTTATAAAAAGTGTTAGCAATGGAATAAATATTCTTTATTTAATATTTTATTTATTGTCTCACTTTTCCTCCAAAACTGTTTTATTGGGAGCAAATGCAGTTGTCATATCCATCCGTAGTTCAAGTGCATCAAGCAGTATTATACAACTGCTACCCCAATTAGCTTGAAAACATCATCTTCCTTTCTCAACTAGTGGCACCATCTCCCTTTATTCCACCACCACCACCACTCCACTGTAGTCCCAGAAACCCTTATTCTACTTGCTGTCTCTTTATGTGAATCAATTCTGGCTTTCATCTACCATCAAAGAGAAAAACATATCGCTGAAATTCAAGAATGCTATCCCCCAATGACAAAATACATGAGATAAACTCCAATAAGAATTTAAATTGAGGAAGCAGGCAGTCCAAGTGCAGCCAGCAGCCCTTCCTCGGAATCCATAACAGACCTAGGTGTGCTTCGGATGTGTCAGTCTGGCTACTGCAATGTGAGGATCTTGTCAGTTGACTGCCTTTCTCAGGATATTCTGGATCCAAAAGCACTCTTTAGTAGCTGGTGTCCTGCAACACGCCCTGTGGCTCATGCTGAACACGCAAACTGCTTGTCATATGCATGATATTGAATACAGCAAGAAACAACAAAAAACACCTACTCCCTGCCTTCAAGGAGATTTCAGCTCACAGCACAGCCTTATTTCTCTATGTTTGCTGTTCTTCAACTGCAGCACAAAGCAGGGATGCTTGCAAACCTCCCTCCCTGCACTGGCCACAGAGTGAAACCACTGGCTGTGAGGACTGCTGCCTACTCTGATGGTGAGCCGGCTCTGTCTCTTCTCTGTGAGCAAACTACTGTTGCACACAGAGCCTGTGTGTGAGCTGAGCTTTTGTCAGTGACTTACGACACTGGTTTAACAGAAATCAACAGTTATATGTGTGCAGTATACAAGAAGGGGAGTAATTCAACTTGAAGGGAGAATAAGGTTATTTTTATAAAAGAACCTTGTAAATTGAAGCACAATCAGGAAAAATATATTTAAAAGGAAAACCATTAACATGTTAATAAAGATTTTTAAAATAATATAAAAGATGTCACAGAAAAGGATGATATAATTAAAATGAGAATACGATATATGAAGTTTTGTGGAGACCAGGATGATGGAAAAAATAGAACAATTTTTAAAAATAGAACAATTCCTGATAATAATATGAAGTATGATTAAACACAATGCAGAATACACAGAAAACAAATTAATGGACATAAATAAACAAAACAAGATGCAAATTCAGAAATTCAATAACTATAAGCCATTGGCACCGTTGAATCCCGAATCACAGTGATTCTAGGACAGAGTAGAACTGCTCCGTAGGGTGTCAGACACTGTTAATCTTTTGGAGGAGCAAACAGCCTCATCTTTCTCGCTTGGAGGAGCTGGTGATTTCAAACTACTGACATTGAACTTTGCATCCCAATGTAAAATAGATAAAAAGATGGCAAAATGAAAACCTGTGCCAGGGGAGGCTAAGAGTTAAGTGAGAAAGCCCTAATTCCAACAGGAAATCCTCCCTGTCATCCATCTGTGCCTGTCTAAGGCTGGGTTCTCTGCGCCCCCTGCTGCCCAGTGTCTTCCCTACAGGGGAGGTTTGTGTCTGGGCTCACACTGACTTCCCCTCACTGTGCTCCTTGCACAGTAATACGTAGCCGTGTCCTCAGCGGTCACGGAGCTCAGCTGCCGGGAGAACTGATTCTTCGATGTGTCTCTGGTGATGGAGAGTCGGCTTTGGAAGGACGGGTTATAACCTGTATTACCACCATAATCTATGCACCCCATCCACTGCAGCCCCTTCCCCGAGGTCTGGCGGATCCAGCTCCAACAGTAACCACTGCTTGTTATGGAGAAACCAGAGACAATTCAGGTGAGGGACAGCTTCTGGGAGGGCTTCACCAATCCTGGACCCGACTCCTGAAGCTGCACCTGGGACAGGATGCCTGCAAATTAAAAAAAAATATTCCATGTCAGTCACTTGAAGTCATAACTATCTCCATAGACCCAGGTCGGATATCTGAATCTCTCACCTTGGGGAACTGTCACCAGGCACAGCAGAACACACAGCAATAGCATCTTTAGACCACAGCTCTGTTTCCCAAGAGACCCACAGCCCTGTCTGAAGAGAACTGATAGTTTTCCCACCCCAAGGGTGAAATTGTACCCTAGTGCCTGAAAGATAATTTGCATATGAGGGAGTCCTGTCCTTATAAACAGAAAGTGATAGAGGCCAGGCCCCCCTTTATCTTCTGAGCCCATGGTACGGTAACTGAACTCATATGTTAAGCAGGGACCCTCAGTTCTTGCTTCAGCCCCATTAACACTTTGGCAGAGTTGGGGGGTTGGGTGTTTCCAGTTTGTTAGGAGGATGCACATCCACACCCAACGTACATGGTTCTATCTCAACCATGTCACCCATGCACTCCCTCTGCAAAGGGCCAAATTACTGGTGCCTCAGCCATTGTTATCTGAGTCTTTGCCACTGGAGTTTCAGCCACAGGTGTGGGCCCTTTGGCGTGGACCGCCTCTCTCCTCTCTGGCTCCTCCCCAAGCCCCGCCCCAAGCCGGCCAGGCCCCGCCCACCCCCTCACCAGGCGCCTGTGCTGGCATCTCAGCAGAAATGGGCGGGGAAAGAGCTGCCTTGAGAGGAAGTGAAGGCAGACCCCTACCCCTCTCTGACCCCGCCAGCTCCTCCCACCCCGGGTCACGCCCAGACAGGGCCGGAAGTGGCGGTGTCTTATTCTGAACTGCAACTCACTGCAAGGATTCCACTGTCGGTACTCTGCTTGGGGTGCCAGAGAAGCGCCCACAGCCTGAGCACCCTGTTGCCGGCGCTCCCAGGTGGGAGGCTCTGGGCTCCGGGACATGTATGTGGGCAGAGGCTATTTTAGTCCAGCTGACTAGGGTGCAAGCGCCCTTTCTCTCCCCCAGGAACCCTGCAAGCGCTTCTCTTGGTGAGAGGTGGGCGGGTGTCCCTAAGGCCAGTCCTATTTCACCGCTTTCGGATTGGGTGGGGTTCATGGTGGGAGTCCCTGTTGGAGAAAGGGGACCACGGCTGGGGTTTTGGGGTCCGGGTTCCCAGATTTGTTGCTTTGTGAGTTTCCTAACCCCCCTCCCTTGTTTCCTTCCACACAGCGATGCCTGCTCCCCGAGACTCCTTGCACCTCCTCAGCTCAAAGGTGAGCCCCGGGGTCTTGTTCTGCTGACCTCCCTCTGGACCCGATCAGAGTCTGTTCTAGGCACAAGATTTCTTGCTGAGTTCGTGACAGAAACGTCTTCCCTTGCTTTAAATTATTGGTCGCGGCCCTTTTTTTTCTTAACCCCTTGTTTAGAATTCTATCTATATATTACTATGGTTTTTTAAACCATTCCCATTTCCTTTCCTTGGTATTCTTTATTGCTTCTGTTGGGTTCAGTTTGTGAAGCACAGAAGGAGTGGATATCTGGAGATGAAATAACATGCGATGGTTTGTAAGGATGTCTGGGTGGGGTCGGGGTGGGTGGCTGGCGGAGTTGGGGACTAAGAATGAAGGATTGAGGGGACTGAACACTAGAACTGAAAGTGACTAATAAGCCTTTTTAAAGGCGATTGAATCATGGTGGGAAAATAGACAATATGAAATCGATTGTGGTAATGATTTTGCAGTGCTTAAGATGGCTGAACTATGGAATTGTGGGAATTTGTGGGATATGTGGATTCAGTGCCCCAAAAAGTGTTAAAGAAAAAAAGAAAGTTCTCCATCATAAAAGCAATCTAACTAAACTATGCACAGAAGAATCAAAAAAAAAAAAACAAACTGAAACAAAGAAACAAAAAAAAAGTAATGCTAAAGTACTTGACTTCTATTTTGGGGATGAAAATGGAAGTGACCCTGAAATGGGCCCTTGGGTTATGAACGTTGTGAGACTGAAGGACAATTTACTTTACCAGAGTGCAGCGAGAGCTGGCCAGCCTGCCTGCAGGGCAACAGCAGGCGCACAGTTGCCAGGATGTCCCAGGCTTTGATGGTGGAGCAGTTTGGAATGTGCCAGTTGAGATGCCTGGTAGGCGATGAGCCCACAGTTGTCGATCAACGAGTGCACGATGTCCATGGCCCTGAATGAGATGCTGAAGTCCAAGGGGACTTACTGGAGCACCTTGTGCACATACACAAGAGTAAGTCTCTGCTGCTGCACTGGCATTTCTTACAGTGCTCCCTCTGAGCCTTAGCTAGAGTCTCCATGGACTTATCAGGGTCAAGTGGGTTGTTTGACTGGGACAGTACACCTGGCAAAGGTAATGTAGGTGTCTTAAGGTGAGCTGAGGGAGGACAGAAACCTCCCCTGGAGCAGAAGGGCTAAAGCTTGCTGGATCTTGATTTTCAGGAATATAGACTGTGAAAGCAGGACCTCCAGATTCCTCTGACCTTTTGGGTTTTCAGCAGGAATTGCTGGAAAAGTTACCACAGGGATAACTGGCTTGTGATGGCCAAGTGTTCATAGTGATGTCACTTTTTAATCCTTCAATGTTGGAATGATTTGATCTGATCTCCCCTGTAAGATGGGGGTGGAGAGAGAAGGGCTGGGTTAGAGGAGAGAGGAGGGAGGACAGAGGAGCGGAAGGAGGAGAAAGAGAGAGATTGGAGCAGCTTCCACACACCCTGATGGCCCCTAATCTGGATTCCCAGGCTGCCCCCTGCCCGACAAGGTGGGTATACCAGCCACTGAGTGGGGACTTAATTGTTTTTCTAGACACTACGTAGGTGGTCGACTGGTAGATCCTATTAGGAAAACACGTTGGAGATGCTCACATTGTGCACTGTGTGTCAGCATGCCAGTTGGATCCCTGGCCCACTGTCGGCGCTCTCCAACCCTGGGGTCCCCAGGCTCTCCCTCCTGTTCTCACAAACTTTTAAATAGTTGAGTTGGATTCCATTTTAGTTTCTTAGATCTTATCATTGTTTCAAAATGTTTCACAAAATGTCTATTTTCAATTCTATTATTTTACTTACGTGATTTTTGTGTGTACATATGTGCATGTGTGTGTACCATGCACACGTTTTTGTAGTATCCTTTTGGATCACCACTAAGGAGGTCGACCAGTAGTCTTGTTCGGAAATATGTGTGCTACCTGCCAAGTGCGTATATAAATCCGCTATTCCTGTTTGTGCCCATTTTAGCCCTGCAGCCGGGCTGGCCAGCTCACTATTCGCTAGCAAACAGCATCACCTCCTCCTCCTCTTGTGTTTTAGGAGGGTATCGGTGTGTTGGAAAGATGGTCAGCATCTTAATATATAAGAGTTAATAGTTTGGGAGTTGGAGATTAGCAGTTAATCACTAGGGATTTAAGTACCAAATTATTTTTGAGTGTTGAAATGTAGCCTACAACTTTTTTACATTTACTAGCTATAGCATTTATCACCTATTTGGCATCTTTTTATATGAAATCATCAATTTATGATGAAGAAGGAATTTTCATTTGTTTCTGGAAGTTTTTCTTCCTTTTATTAATTCTTTTTTTCTGATTAATCTAGCTAGTACAATTTTTAATATGAGTGGTGGAAATGGACACGTATGTTTATGCTGATTCTGAGGTAGTGTGAATTTTTTCCTCTTCTACATGTGAAATTTGCAGTTTTTTTCATGAATGTGTATTAGCATATTGGATTTGACCTATTTCATGTTAGATTTGTAGTTGTTTTTAACGTGAAAAGCTTTTGACTTTGTTTAGTATGTATTCTGTGTCTATTTAGATAATTGACTTTCCCCCCCATCAGTAGACATATCTGAGTGTTTATTTTCTTGTGTTAATTCAGTTCTGGGATGAATTAGAATTAATCATGATACATACTTATTTTAATATATTATCTGTCTCAGTTTCCTGCTTTTAATGTAACTTTTTCATTCAGATCCCTTATCAACACTGGTCTACAGTTTTCTTAAAGTATCATTATCTGACATTGGTCTCAGGTTACTTCTGGTCTCATAGATGGTGTTACTAAGTACTCTCTCAAAACTATTGTTATGTTGGAACCCAATAAGTTGAACTTAAACAACAAAACAGTGAAAAAAAAAAGTGTTTATTCATCTTTTGTGAATACTCTGCCAAAATTTTTAGTTTTCATGTATCATACAGTTAGGCTGGAAGTTTCTCATGACATTTTATTTTGCTTCAATTGATTATAGACCTTCTAAACATACTGAAATCCAGTGAGTTAACTATTGTCAGTCTCTTGCTCTGCTAGATCTCTGATCTTCCAGCTGAACCCTCAGTGTACAGGACTACATGATTCACAGTTTCCTTGAAAGACAAATAGCTACTCAAAACTTAGTGACTTTGGTGTATGTGCTTGGCTGGGGAGCCAATGGGGCGAAACTACCATCTGTGGGATTATGACTGAACGCCTCTAAGTCGGAATCCCGCCCAGGAGGAACGATACGGCAGCGCCGCGGAGCCTCGGTTGGCCTCGGATAGCTGGTGCTCTGCCGTCCCCGCCGGCAGGCGGGCCACGAGCGCATCCGCCTCGGCGGGCCACGCGCTTGCCCCCGCTGTGCTTCGGAACTGGGGTCTGGTACAGAGTGCCCCACGTCCCGGGAAACGGGTAGAGGCCGGAAAGGCGGCCGCCCCCTCGCCCGTCACGCACCGCACGTTCGTGGGGAGCCTGGTGCTAAACCATTCGTAGACGACCTGCTTCTGGGTCGGGGTTTTGTACATAGCAGAGCAGCTCCCTCGCTGCGATCTATTGAAAGTCAGCCCTCCACACAAGGGTTTGTAAAAAAAAAACAAAAACTTAGTGACTGTGCTGCCCTTAGACTAGAGCTCATGTTTGTGAAAATACTCTGCCATCTGGCATGCTGTGAGGCCCTTAGAGAACTGCCTTCAGCTCACCAAAAGAATGGATTAATGAGGGGTAGGAATGCCTCAGTGATTTCGTTGTCACCTTGTTTGTTCCAATTTTATTAACTGAAGAAACCTCTTCCCTTTTTTAATGAGAGAAATAATACCTTATGTAAACACACACTAATGTCTTTGTGCTGGATGCATATTTGTGGATTCTGAGACTGTTATGTCAGCTGTCATTGAGTCAATTCGATTTCACAGGGACCCATTGCACAACAACAAAGCACTGCACTCTCCTGTGCCATCCTCACAATTGAGGATGAATGTATGTTTTTAAAAATTTAATTAATTTATTTATTTTAACTCATTTTATTAGGGGCTTATACAGCTTGTATTACAATCCATGCATACATCCATTGTGTTAAGCACATTTGTACATATGTTGCTATCAATTGTTTTTAAAAAATTTTCTTTATACTTGAGCCCTTGGTATCAGCTCCTCGTTTTTTTCCTCCCTCATGAAGCCATGATAATTTATGTTTTTATTGCTTTTTCGTGTCTTATATTGACCGATGTCTCCCTTCCACCCCTTTTCTGTTGTCCATTCCTGAGAAGGAGTTATATGTAGATCATTGTGTTTATTTCCCCCTTCACCCCCCACCTACTACTTACCCCCCTGGTATTGCTACTCTGATTATCGGTCCTGCTGGGTTTTATCTGCCCTTGATTCCCTGTGTTTCTAGCTCTTATCGGTAACCATGTGCTTTCTCTAGTCTAGCCAGAATTGTATGGTAGGTTTGGGTTCATGATAGTGGGGCGGGGGGGGGGGGTGGGAGAGAGCACTAAAGATGTAGAGAAAAGTTGTATGTTTCATTGGTGCTATACTGCACCCTAACTGGCTCTTCTCATCCTTTCACCTTTTCTGATAGGTTGGTTTATTGTGCCAACTTGGGCAATAGGAACATGGTATTAATAATGTTGCAGTTTGATTGGAGGGCAAATAGATAAATGGCTAGGCAAATCCTGCCTCTCTCTCTCTCTCTCTCTCTCTCTCTCTCTCTCTCTCTCTCTCTCTTGCTCCCTTCTGATCAGATCAGGGTGTGCCTGCTAGTTCTCTGCCCCAACTTGTGAGCTACACTAACAGTGGGACTGCCAACCTGTGGATCATGTCACTAGAACTTGAGATTCCTTCGAGAAGTGGTTCATCATGTTGCTGGTTTATACATCACTTGAGCTTGGGACTGTTGGATCCTATTGTCTTGCTGACTGTTGATGACCTGACCTTCTGTTTGCTTCCTGTGTCCACACTGCCTGCATTGCCCTACATAAGACTCACCTGTCTGCTTCCTTGACTTGGATCCAGGGGCTCTCATGAGTTGAAGGATTTCCAGTATATTAAATGTTTCATGGAAGTGAGATGAACTGAGCACTTTGTACAGCTGTGTGGACTAATTAGCTGCTATATTCTTTTGTGCTTTATATGTCTATCCATTATATATAATACATAATAATATATAATGATTATATATATTATATAGAATGATTTTATATATCATGATTATACATAATATATATAATAGATGTATACAGCACATAAATATATATATGTATATATATTTACAAGTGTCCTGGTTTAGTTTATAAAATACCCTTCTGTAAGGGGGTGTCCACTTGCCTACAGATGGACTGTATGTCTCATTCCATACTCCCCCTCTTTCACATTGATAGGATTTTTTGTTTTGTGTCTCTGATGCCTGATCCCTGATCCTATTGATACCTCATGATCACACGGGTTTGTGTGCTTCTTCCATGTGGAGTTTGTTGCTTCTCAGCTAGATGACCTTTAGGACCCCAGATGCTATTATTTTGATAGGCAGACAGCATCAACTTTCTGCACCATTTTGTCTTAATTGATTGTGTCAGGAAGCTGAGCATCACAGAATGCCAGGTTATTAGAGCAAAGTCTCCTTTCATTGAGGGAGTACTGGAATAGAGGTCCAATGTCCATCTGCTACCTTAATACTTAACATTTAAATATATGTACATAGATTTATTTCCATTTCATCATATATTTAAATATGCAAATGACTGTATTTAGAAATTTATAAATGCCCTTTGTCTCCTAGTACTTTCCTCTATTTCCTTTTACTTTCCTCTTGTCCCACTATCATGTTTGGCATTCATCAGTTTTCAGTAATTCCTCTCATTACATTGCCCTTGATCACGCCCTACCAGGCATCCCAGACTATCTTCGACATTGATTTTAGGATTTTAGATTACTTGTGTCCTTGACCCCAGGTTAACAACCACTTCCTTTCCCCCGCTTCCCTGTCTCCTGTATCCCCCCCCCCAGAACCATCAGCCCCATTGTTTTCTCCTCTGGTGTGTTTATCTTGCCTATCTTATCTAGATAGACATGCAAAGACAATAGTAAGCACAAACACAAGACAGAGCAAAACAAACAAAAAACAACTATTGGAGAAAAAGAGAAAAGACTAGAAATCGTCCCAGGTTTGTTTTTTGACCATTAAGAGTATTTTACTATCGGTTGAGTTTGATGTGGTACCATGCCTTGTCCACACACTCTATTTTTTTATTTCCCGGGCACTTCATTGCTTTGCTCCCCTTGCTGCTCTGTTGCATGCCCTTAGCATTTTGCCCCAGTGTGGTGGAGTCAGATCGAGCACATTTCCCACACTGTGCCACTAGTGTTGTCCCTCATAGTGCTATGGGTCATTGAGGGATGTTGTGTCTTGTGGTGTGGCTGGGCCTATGGTCCTCTCTGTGCATTGGCCAATTTGAGCAGGAATATCATGCTTGGGGTTTGGTGGGGCGTGATGTGAGGGTGAACAAATTGTCGCAGTCACTTTGTTAATCCATTTAGTAGAGGGATTCATGTTTTTCACTGCCCTTCGTCTTTTGCAAACAGAATATCCTTTTCAAGGAATGATGTTTTCTGATAATATGTCCAAAGTATATAATATGAACTCTCACCATCCTTACCTCTAAGTAGCACTCTGTCATTACTTCTTCCAAGACAGACTTGTTTGTCCTTTGCCTGTCCATGGTAAGTGAGATATTCTTGACCAGAACCACAATTCTAATGCATTCATTGTTCCTCAGCCTTCCTTTGTCCATCTTTCAAATGCACATGAAATCAATTGACAATAGCATGTTTTGGTCAGGTGAACCGAGTCCTCGAGGTAATATCTTTTCCTTTCAATACTCTAAAGAGGCATAGTTCAGCAGATTTAGCTAATGCAGTGTAACTATTGATCTCTTGACTATTATTTTCAGTATTCAGGGTTTTTGTTTGGTCTTTTTTCCATAAGCTAACCAATTTTCTGGAAGGAGTTAAAATTTACTCAAGCTTTAGATTAAGAATTTTGATAAATGAGAGGCTGTCAGAGCCAGCCGACTAGTCAAACAGTCCTGGAAGGGGGAGTGATGATTAAGGAAAAAGGAGAGACAAAAAGTATTGGGAGGGCAACAGGGAATACTGAAGCCTGGAGTTTATTTTACATATTTTTTTTATCCATGCAGATACAACCGGGGTTAATTATCTCATTGTTAAGCAACTACATTTGATACATTTGCATACTTCCTTGTTCTTGTTTTTAAGTGTCTATTCTAAACATAAAGTCGCAGAAGAAATCAGCACACAATGATACATAGGTCATGAGAATTCTGTCCTTTCAAGGCTGAGTCTTAATGGCCTTCAACATCTCCCCCTTTTCTATTTACTGAAGGTGTCATTACTCAAAATGTCGGCAACTGACTGTGCCTGTCTTAGGTTGTGGAGTCCTCAAATCACCCTTACCTGTCATCAGTCACAGTCCTGTTGGTGACTATGACCCGTCTTAGTTTGGGAAACTCAGACTCCATCTTACGCATCTCTGACTAACCAGCCTCCGTCTTACACCCCTGTTTGGGGAGGGGGCAAATTGCACAGGTGTACTTCATGAAGCTTTGTTCTTAAGTCCAATAATTCAACCATAACCCTGTGCAGTATCATAGGGAGTATGCATGAGATCAACAATACACACACTCCCACTCTGACTAGAGACATAAGCATGTGAGGTAGGCCTCTGAGATTTCCTAATGAAGGGAAAGCAACTCAAAAATGCTGGAGCCAATCCCCAGCAAGTTTAGCGGCATCAAAATCAAGAGACTTAGCATATTTTATGGCTAATATTTTTTGATGGAGTTGTAATAAATCTAAAGACTCATTAGTATTGTGCTATATACCTTGAAGATGGTTCTTCACTTTAATCTAGCTATACTGACTGTTATTGTACTATTTAGGTGTAACACAGATCCATGTACGTACAGCATGGCACTGTAGACTAGACCTGGCCTTAAGCCCTTGCACCTCATCTCCTAAATACATGACCATGTCATAAAGAGCATTTACTTTTTGTTCTAACTTCCTGTCTATATCTTCTTGAGTTCCCAACACAGTAGTCACATTTTTGGATAATTCATTTACACAGTGGGCAGTTTGTATGATTTGTGAAAGTACAATTGCTGCAGTAGTAGCAGTAGCACCTAAACTTAGTATATCTAAAATACTTGCTATAAGCAAACCTACAAAGCACATGGGTCTGGTTAATGCTTTTCAATCTCTTCTAATACCTGTAACCCTCTTTCTGAACACCAAGCCCCAGTAATATTCACTGGTAGCATACAAAAGAAGATTGATACAAAATGGCGATGATAATATCTTCAGGGGACCAGGTAATAAAAGTAGACAAATTACAATTATTACAAGACATGTTAAACTTAGAATCATCATGATCTATAGTAATATTCCCTGCCAAAAGTACATAAGGCGATGGTACGCAGGCAGTAACGTTTCCCTGCGGTCTGGAGGAAGGGCCCATAAGCTTCGTGTCCACTAAAGCAGCCCCTATTTTCCACCATTGAATTTGTGGAAAACCCGAGTCTGACCACCAAAGTCCTGCAGACAGCCCCCTTTCCCATTCAGCAGTGTTGTTTTTTAGTATTGTCCTGGTTGCGAGACCAAGCTATGATATATAATTCCTTTGAGATATTATACCTGATGGGCTTGTCCGTGAGACACAATCTCTACAATACGCTTTTATTCTTTTGAGTCTCTAGTCCACAAGGGGAAAAAGACTGCGGAGTGGGTGAGATTACATTTCCTTCACTTTGTACAGGGAGGGCATGAGTCATTAACTCACACCTTGATTTCCGGACCTTCCCAGACAGGAGGATATAAGAAGGGTAAATCAGGAACAGAAGCCTATACTGCTCACTGAGCAATGTCCTCAGAAACACACCGAGGCAAATTACCATCCGCATGGTTTGCAAACCGCACCAACTCTTCAGGCAGCCACCGTGCTCCATCAGCATCCTGCGTAAAAACACAAACATGCCCTCGTCCCCATATTAATACCGGTTCGGGGCCAAGCCTTGAGGCAACACAAGCCAATGAGTTCTCTTCATAGGCTCTTTGAAGTTGGTGGAAGGGACGCTAAAGGCAAATCTTTTACAATCATTTGGATCCAAGGGCATGGTATAAAAACAATCTTTTAAATCTAAAATGATCTCATATGTATTGGCTGGAATAGCAGAGGGGGAAGGGAGCCCAGCCTGCAGGGCTCCCATAAGTTCCATAGTATTATTAACCCTCCTTTACTGTTTTTCCTTACAAAGCAGCTGCTGTCGCAAGCCTCTGAGTAAAGAAAGGTCCAATGTCCGAGCATAGTCTGATATATTCGGACATGTTGCCCTTTTTTCTAAAAGGTCTCAGCACTGCCTGGCATTTTCAAAAGCCAATTGTTTCTATTCTGTGAGGGCAAGTACCGCGATGGAAAGTGTATCTAATAAAGATTGAGTAAAAGGGTACTCGGGACATATTGGTCACAAGCAACCTTGAATTCTTTTAGCTGTTTGAAAGGAATAGGAGTATGATCTCTCATCAGATTACCCTGGGCATCCTGTCACTCAGTTACAGGGAACTGCATACTGAACTCCCCTATATCCTCTCCTTGTTTTGCTGCATGTGCGGCAGCACTAAGCATAGATCCTTTCCTGGAGCCCCAGTCCCAACCAGTGCTGCAACTGGCAAGTCTTCTAGAAAAGGATTCCTTTCACTGAATGCACTCTGAAGCCTCTGAAATACCTTGGCCCCAGTAAGTTTTGGCACCCATTCATGGGACTCTATCTCAGAGTGCTTTTCTATTAACTTGACTTGCATTTCCCTCATCTTTGCTGCTAATGATGCATAAGCTTCCTCCCAGCCTACCACCTTTGTTTAATCTGGGCAGGACTTCTGAGTATCTTGCACCAGGTTTTGATTCTCAGGTTGAAGTGCCTCGGAGGCAGCGAAAATACCCAAATCCTCATCATGATAATGTGCCACCTTGTCCTCTAAGGGCTCCACATCGCCTGGGTCAAGGGGTTCCTCATCCTTGCTTTCAAAGCCCTCCAGTTAACTTTTCAGTGACTTCAGTGGTTGAGGAGGAGGCAGAGGCGCAGAAGGAAGTTTACTTTCACTTTTGTTTGAGCATGCAAATTGGTGTTCAGGCTGGAGTCCCTCATGCCTATGGTACAGGCTATCCCTAACTAAATCCCATAAGGTAAACGTGTCTATGGGAACCTTCTATGTCCATTAGTGGTGTAGTGATCTTTTAACCATTTCCCTACTTTTTGCCAAGTTTCAATATTTACAGTCCCTTCCTCAGGAAACCAAGGACATACCTTAACCACAAAATCTAAAAACTTCTCTATTCTTTGGTAGCTTACTTTTGCTCCTCTAGCTTTTAACATATCTTGAAAAATATTTACAAAAATCTGTTTGCTATTTCCTTGCCCCATTTTTCTCCCAATAGCTACTCACGTCACCACCAATCTCTTTGTGTACACCTTTGTAATCCACGGTGTCCTTCACTTTGTCCCCCGTTTTCAGTGTCCCTGGTTTGGGCGCCACTCTTGTCCAAGCCAGCCAATGAGTTGAACAGTCCTGAAAGAGGGAGTGAGACAGAATTTATTGGGAGGGCAAGAGTGAATACTGAAGCCTCGCGTTTATTTTTCATACTCCTTCTAACCATGCAGAAACAACCTGGGGTTAATTATCTCATTGTTAAGCAAGCATATTTGATACACATAGCAACTCTTGTGACCTATTTTCCCAGAGCTTGCACACGTTCTTGTTCTTAACAGTCTGTTCTAAATGTAAACTCACAGAAGAAATCAGCAAACAGTGACACATAGGTCTTGAGACTTCTCAGCCGTTTCAAGGCTGAGTCTTTATGGCCTTCAACAAGGGTCCTAGAATCCAACCTTGTTCTTCAACCTGCCTGCCCCAGAGCTCTGAAATTGGAACCTGGACTTATAACATAGGGGAATGGTGAGCCTTATATTCCACATATGCATGATGAGTGGGTAGGAGAAATTTTATGAAATGTGTATTTCTCTAGTAGGCTGATTTGCAGATTAGTTTTATAGGGGCACTAACCTACACCTCTGTCAGATAACTGCCACTTCACACCTCCTTGCCTTAGAAACTCACTGGTGCTTGCAAAAGGCCAATGGTAATGATATCCAAGTAGCCACTCAGGCTAATGCCTCCCCACTTGATCGCAGCACAGCCTCTTCCCTCCACACTCATTTTGTCTTCCTACCCCTTCAGCCTCCTGGTGGAGCATGTTTTACAAGCTCATGCCCACACACTAGCTATCCACCCTCTTCCTAGAAGCCCAAGTCTATGGATGGGACATCCTAGAATACAAGTGAATAAGCCCTTTCCAACAGTTTGTGTTGTTTGTCATCAGTTGAACATTATTTAGAGAGCTTGAACCTCATGCTCTGGGCAAAGATGACGGAAGATAAGTTATCTCTTTCCTTGATCCATCTCATTTACCTTCAAGCTTCTGCCGTCACCTTGGCTCTTGGCATTACCCATTTACCTACAACTAGACGTTCTTTGAGTATAGCATGCATCCTTTTACAAATGCTTTATCATTGCCATCTGTAAACACAAGAGCTGCAGAGAGGAGAAAATAAGCATCCCCCTTGGCCTGTTTCCTAGTTAAGGCTGTCTCTGCATTGACCAGCTCACCTCTAGGATTTGCTGTTCATGTCCCTCTGTCTCTTATTGTCCACTTCAAAAAGAAGTTTCACTGATTAGCACACTCTGCTGTGCCTATTACTATGGGCCTCTAATGGATTCCCCCAGCCTAAGTCATTTCTTAACACTCAGTAGATTATTCAAGGAGATGCGAGCTCATAAAGTTTGATGAAGAGCCCAGATGAGTTGGAGTGAACACACACTAGCAGGAAACTCACAAAATGACATTTGTATTCTAACAGTCATATTAACATACACATGCATATTGTGAACAAATTAGCACATCTACTACAACTAACAAATCTTCATATAATACCCTCAGATTAATAAATACACATGCATTTACTTAAGAAAAACCACAAAGACACACTAAAATATACTAGAATTATAATAATAAAATAAATGCAGAACAGACTACAAGTTCTGTCACATTGTATAACATCTTAAGGCAATGTGCTAGCACACACAAAACACACAGACATAAAGTGCATACAAGAACATACACTGAGCTACAAGAATGTGGAGGTCTGTGGTAGGGACATTTTCTCTGCAGGTAGAGGAAATAGGTACCTAATTTAACTAATCCTTCTTAGGCTCCTCTACATTTCTCCCCTGAGGGCCCCTTTTATCTGTGGGCTTTCAGTGACCCCTGAGCCCAGCCATATCCCTGTATTGGTGTTTGTGTCTGGGTTCCCACAACCTTTCCCTCTGTGTGTCCGACTCAGAAATACACGATCGTAACTACAGCAGTCACACTGCTAATTGAGGGAAAATCAGTTCCTGGTCATGTCTCTAGAGAAGGATATTCTGCTCTCAATAATATGTGGAGGCATAGCCACCCACAGAACTTGAAGGGAACCTGTGGGTGCCCTGTGCAGAATAGGACGTGTATAGCCCATGCACAAGGGGACATAGGGCACGAAGGGAGGTGAGTTCTGTGGAGGTACCTTGAGACTAAGCATAAAATGTGTCTTGTCTCCCTTTTCCCACTCTTGTATCAATATTCACAACTACTGAATTAAACAAACAGCCTTTGGAGAAAAAAAAAACGGACTCTAAAATCGGTCTGTGGTGGACAAGGGCAGACAGGAGCTGTGAATTAATAAAATGAATGAACTCAGAGAAGAAAGTCTCCGATTGGATGAATGGAGACAGGCGACTTGATATAGGATTGGGCTACTGGTGATAAGTTCTTGTAATATGTTGTCTGGAAAAATATATATACACACAAGCTAATAAAGTGAGATCCTTTGCACAGCAGGGACTGTTGTCCCAGGGAAGGAGGGAATACAGGAGGGGTATTGAATGCAAGGCATAAAGAGCTTGATGAAGCAGATGATGTGAACAGAATTCATCCTAGATGTAGGAATTACCAATTATATGGGAAATGTGGCGCGATTCAAGGGGAAAACGAAACAGAAACTAAGTTCAAAATCATCCTATCGTCACAGGGAGATTGGGTGAGTGTTTGAGAAAGATGTGAGGAGATGCACTGATTCCCTGAGGGATACCGAGAAGGAGAAGAATCCCCAGACACAACAGGAAGCCAGTGGTGAAGCTCCATCTGCACCTGCTCCTCGGTCTGAGACCTGTGCTCTGGGTCCTGAGGGCCCCTGCAGCCTAACCTCTTCCACTAGAGTACATTCGTGTCTTGGTTAACTCTGACTTCCCCTAACTGTATGCGTTGGTCTGGGTAGATTAGAGAAACAAATCCATAGACACACGCATATTGTGTATAAGAGATTTAATATAAAGGGCAATTGTACATTAAGAAAGCATCTCAACCCCAGTTAGGTCCAAGCCCATAAGTCCATAATTTGCACATATGTTGGATACCAATGTATAAATTCCTCTTCAGACTTATGAAGTACATGCAATGATCCAGAATGCAAGATGATCACAGGAAAGTGGGCAGAAAGTCTTTGGATCGAGTGGCATTGTAAGTTTCTCAGTGCTGACGGGGGCTCTACATGGATTCTCCAGCACCCAGGGCTTCATGAGGTAGATCCACATGGCTTCTACTCAGGGATGTCTCACAGGGGGTCACCCTTGTCAGTAGGGTGTCTCCCAGGGATTAGAAAGAGTGTCTTCCCCTCAAAGATGGAATATGGGATTTCCCAGAATTCTAAGGAGATCGAGATGCCCACACATAGGCGTCATTGGCTATGATCCAATTGACAGACTCCAACCCTTCCCTCTTTATCCTCTCAAGTCCCAAATTTACACCAGATTATATAACTACCACACTGTTGAGTCTTTTGCACAGAATTACAGAGCTATGTCCTTGAATTTCAGATTGTCCATTTGAAGTTATAGTATATTCTTACTATTGTCTCTGGAGATGGTAAATTGGCCCTTCAGAGAATCTATGTGGCTTTTCCTACCAACACTATTAATGTATGAAACCCACTTCTGCCCATTCTCTGGGCCTAGGCAGACCCTTTGTGTATTATACACACAGACAGTGAATGCAGAGACAGCAGGGGAGAGTCTCAGAGAAGCCTCAGGCTGCCTAAAATCTCCCTCAGATTCCATAGCTCCACCTCACACTGGACACCTGTAAACACACCGACATCCTGATGATGAAAATCATAACATATTCACTGCCTCTCACTCACGCCCCCTCATACACACTTTATCTGCATCAAAGCACCATTTGAAATTCCAAAAAGGAAAATTGAGCTCAATACAGATTCCATGGTGACTTGATGTGTTCAGTCCTGAATGTTGGCACCTGGGAATTCCAGAGTTGGAGCACCTCTCCAAGAACTTCAGAGTTGGGACTTGGATGGTTTTCATCAGCAGGGGAGATGTCTATTTGCATACCTTTTGCCTATATAGTCATAAGTAATGTTGAATGACTTCTAAGAGAGTCACTCCAAGAGTAGCTAAGGATGTTCTAGATATCTTGGAGAGCTCTGCGTGTGGAGTTCATTATGCGATGGACTGCTAAATGCAAGGTCAATCATTTTAAATCTCCAATGGCTGTGCAGGGGAAAGAATGCTCTCCACACCCATGAAGGTTTACAGACGCAGAAGCCTAGAAGGGCAGTCCTATTCTATCCTATAGGGTTGTTATGAGAAAGAATTGACTTAATGGAAATGTCAACCTACAGTTAGAGACACTTCCTTGAAATGTGCCCACCTCCTCCCCACCCCTTTGTGTGGTGCTTATTCTTTTCTTGATGCAGTTAAATATTCCCCGTAGAAATATATATTTAATCTGACACAAGCTTCCCTTGTCTAATTCTGTTTTAAATTATCTTTTGGAAAGGAAATTCATATGCTAAAAGTAAAACCCTCATCATCACCTTCTAGACCTTCCCTAATTGTCCACTAGAGCTGAATATGACAGTGGCTCCTGAGTTTTGCTCCTTCCCTGCAGGTTTGTCTTGCCTTAATCAAGCTTGCCTTCCCTTCACAAATCTTTTGCACACCAAGAATTTTAAGGTATCAAGTTACACTTAGATGTTCTTTAAATGCTGAAGATCTCTACATCTCCCAGAGAAGCCAATGCTGTTCGTGAATTTGCATAACACATCAGGACGTTTCCAGGGCATCTTCCTAAAACTAGAGGAAGTCTCCCATGGTTAAGGAGTTGATTTTGTTCTCCAAATCTAGGTATTATGCTTTACAATACTAATGCTTTCTTTTTTATTAAATACTTTTATTGGGGGCTCTTATGGCTCATATCACCATCCATGCATTCGTCCATTGTCAAGCTCATTTGTACATATGCTGCCATCATCATGTTGGAAGTGTTTGCTTTCTACCTGAGCCCTTGATATCAGCTCCTCATTTCCCCCCTCCCTCTCCCACTCTTCTTCCTTCATGAACCTTGATAAATTATAAATTTTTATTTTACATTTTCCACTGTCTCCCTTCACCCATTTTTCCATTGTTTGTCCCACTGGGAGGGAGTTATATGTCAGTCCTTGTGATTGATGCCCCCTTTCTACTCCCATCTTCCCATTATCCTCTTGGTATCTCTATTCTCATTATTGGCCCTGAGGGTTTTATCTGTCCTGGATTCCTTTTGTTGTGAGATCTTAGCTGTAGAAGTGTACGTGCTCTGGTCTAGTCAGATTTGTAAGGTAGAATTGAGGTCATGATAGTGGGGGGAGAAGCATTAAAGAACTAGAGGAAAGTTGTCTGTTTCATTGGTGCTGTAGTACACTCTGACTGACCCTTCTCTTTCTTGTGACCCATATGTAAAGGGATTTCCAATTGTCTATAGATGGGCTTTGGGTCTCCACTGCACACACTTCTTCATTCACATGGATATGATTAAAAAATTTTTTTTTGTTCTGGGTCTTTGATGCCTGATACATGATCACATGGACACTTCATGATCACACAGACTGGTGTGCTTCTTCCATTTTTGCTTCTCAACTACATGTCTGTTTGTTTATCTTCAAGCCAGTAAGACCAGAGCCACTATATCTTTTGATAGCAATGAACCATCAGCTTTCTTCACCACATTTGCTTATGCACCCAATTTGTCGACCGCCATCGTGTTGGGAAAGTGAGCATCACAGAATGCAGGGTTTTAGAACAAAGTGTTCTTACATTTGGGGAGTACTTGAGTTGAGGCCCAGTTTCCATCTTCAACCTTAATACCTAACATATCTATTTCCCTGCCATTACATATAAATATATTTACATAGGTATATGCCTATATTTAGACCTCTGTAAATGCCCTTTGCTTTCTAATTTTTCCTCCATTTCCTTTTACTTTCCTCTTGTCCCACTAACATGTTCAGTCTTAATTTGAGTTTCAGTAATTCCTCGCTCTGACTTTGCCCTCGATTAATCCCCACTAGGCATCCTATGCTTTCTCTCCAACGATTTTAGTTCATTTGTTGTTAACTTGTCCTTGGGTTGGTTGATCCCCTCACCCCCACCTTCTATTCTCCCACCTCTCCTTCTCCCATGTCCCCCCGGGACCACTGGTCCTGTTTTTCCTTCTCTGAATTGTTTATCCAGTCTTCTATCTAGATCGACATGCAGAGACATTAATAAGAACAAAAACAAGACAAAGCCAAACAAAACAACAGAGGAAGACAAAACCAACCGAACAAACAGAAATAACAACAAAAAGATAGCCAGTGACAAAACAAGAAATGCATATAAATCGTTGCAGGCTGGTTTTTGACTTTTAGGAATGCTTTCAAGTCGAGTCTGAAGGGGTGCTGTGTCACACTGTCCCCAACATCTAATTTTGGCATTCCCCGGGGACTTCATTGCTTTGCTTCCCTTGCTGTTGCATGCCTTAGTATTTTGCCCCAATGTGATGGGGTCTGATCAGACACAAGTCCCACCCTGAGTCTCCAGTGTTGTCCCCCATAGTGATATGGTTCAGTTAGGGACATCATGTCTTGTGGTGTGACTGGCCCTATGATCCTCACTGTGCCTTATCTGCTATGAGCAGTAATATCGTCCTTGGGGATTAGTGAGTCAGGATGTGTTCTTCTCACACTCCTACCCTCTTCGCTTCTCCCGTGTGCTCTAATCACAGATGCACATGTCCCCAAGCTTCAGCTTCAGTTCTGTTCTCTGAATTGCCTTCTTTAGGTAGGGGTGGGGGGAAGGGAAGGGGGAGAGTCCACATAGTTGGGATTGGGGCAAGCGCCATTATATGATTTCTAATGACTATGAGACATTTTGATGCTTTATTAAGAATCTCAAAATGTCAGTTTCTCCAAGTTTCAAAAATACATGCAACTGTCAATTATTTCAGAAATGGTAAAATCAGGTTTGCTTTTGTTTTCTCTTCACAGGAGATATTTGGGCTGGGATTCACACACATATAGTTTCAACCTACAGTAACTGGTAAAAAAGAATTAGGATGGAGAGTAACTGATTGTGTTGAGAGAAGCACATGGAGGTCAGATTTTAACAGCCTAGAGAGATTATCGGTCCTTCTGGGATTGATTTCAACTTGTCCCAAGTGTGATTTCTTTCTCCCCTGTCTTCTCAGGAAGAACAAGGAATTTTAATTTTTAGGATCTTCCTTTCAGGAAAATAAGAGACATGAGAACTGTAGTTGCTGAAGTGTCCTTGAAGAGGTACTCCACGTGGGTGAACTGGGAAACTCCAGACACAAGAGGAAACAAACTTGGCATCCCCTGCACCTGCTCCTGTGGCAAAGATTGTGTCCCATGTACCCTGAGCTCCCTCTGCTGCCCAGTTCGTGTTGTGATGCTTGAGATATTTGACCATTTAGCCTTCACTGTGTCTCCTGGTAAGTTTCCTACATTTACATGTCATTGTCCTCAGGTTTCAGATTGTTCAGTTAAAGTACACCCAGCTGGTTGAGCTGTTGTGGTTTCAATGTATCAATATGTGAAAACTGAGTTGTTGCTAAGACTCTCATCACAAGACTTCTTTGCCACCTAACACAGGTTGTGTTTCCCAGAACCTGATAGATCTAGAAACTTGATATCTGCAGACCTGAAAGTTAGACATAGCACTTTGAGACATTGCACATAGCTTTCCCAACTCATGACTGGTCTGTAGCAGCTCTACCTGAACAATCACACCTAGGAATAAAGGGGGGGATATAATTTAAAACCATTCTAAGATGAAAATCATTGTTTTTGACATGAAGGTGCTTACAGGGTAGGACATTCATGTCACCAGGAAGAATCCAGAAGGGTGTTACCTCCACCGGCATCTATGATCAACATGGTAAGGATGAAGACCTAAGAAGTCTGACTTTCATTTGTGACTTGGAGCTCTGTTACCATATTTTACTCTAGGTGATTCACGTGTGCTGTGCATGTGGAAGCAGAAGGAGGATGGTTCTGAGTAGGAGCAGCTGAGTAATGGCCTCTAGAGGGAATTTTTCTGACCTTTGTTCTGTGAGGTCAATCTCTACCCTTCATCATTTGCATTCACTATGGACAAACAATTTCTTCCTGAAAACCATGTGTAGATTTGTAGAAATGCAGACAGTTGGCCTGAGGTGTGAGCCATAACGAAGGGAATTCCTGGGGATACTATTTTTCTTGGAATGTTTCACTTTCTCTCTGGGCAGCCCAGTTCTACCCTTAGTACAAGGGTACCCCATGAAATGTGCAAGCTGTAGGGTTAAAGTGGGAGGTAAAATGATGAACCTTTCTGAGAATTTGCTTCTCTTCAAAACAAAACAAATCACTTTTATTGGCACTTTTCAAGTTATCGTATAATTCAATACCTCAATCATATCAAGAAGAGTTGTACAATCTCTACCACAGTCAATTATGGAACAATTTTCCCCTCCATAATCATTATTCATGTAATATATTTCACATACTTGCAAAAATGTATGTAACAAAACTTTCACCAGTTCAACAACTTCTGCATGTGTAATTCAGTGCCACTGAGTATTCTTTTCATGTTGTACAACCATTATTTTAATCACCCTGCATATTTTTCCACCACCATTAAAATTAATTCACTATCCCCTAAGCAAAAACTCTTCCTCCTTCACACATGGTAACCATAGATCAAGTCCCCCCCCCTTTCTTTTGTAATGTTCCTGATATAACATTCAGATTTCCATACTTAAAACACTTCTAGAAAAGAGTTGTATATCCATTGTCAAATAAGCTTAATGCTCACTCGTGCCTCACAGATCCACTAATTACTCCCTAATTCCCCTCCCCCTTCCATATAAACCATTGCCTCAGTTATTGTCTCCATGCATCCACTTCTTTTTTGCTTCCAAACAGGGAGACAATAGCAAAAACAATTAAAAACCCAAAAAAGAAACATAAAGAAACATAATAATAACATAAAGATACAAATTTAAGTAGAGTATAAAACAGAGAAGGCACCTACTTCTCTTTTCCTGTCCTCCTCTTCATCTGCCTCCTTGGTTGCTGTGGTAGTTGCATAATCTGTTGTCAATTTGAGACTTAAGAATGAAGGGGTGGAGTTTAGTCTGTCAGTGCGGGTGCAGTTTGATGACCTCATTTGGAGTCATTGAGGAGATAAATAGTTCCCTGGAGGCGGGACACAAGCTCATGCCCTGTGAGACATTCCTGTGAACAAGACACATGAAGCGACACTAGAGCCCTGGAGCTGAAGGAGCCACGTGGAGACCCTTGACAGCATTGAGATGTTTCCGCCTCCACTGGATCCAAAAGAATTTCCACCCACTGGCATGTGGTCTTCCTGCATTCGACATCATTGTATATGTTGTGTGAGTCTGAAAAGAATTTATAGTCTGGTATTGGATATATGGGCTAATTTCAGACTTAGTGACTTCAACTGGACTGGGCAGGTATGCTTTCTTAATGTACAATTGCTCTTTGATATAAAGTTCTCTCTTGTACACATATGAATGTCTATGAAATTTTTCCCTAGTCAACCCAGAGTAACACAGTTGTGGAGTTTCACATGTTCACTTTCCAGGCACTAGGTAGAGGTGCCCATGGTTTATGACAAGATTTAGCTAGATCCATCCTCTAGGTGATCATATTCTGGGTACAAGATCTTAACATGGCTCTGTTCAATACTTACCTTCATTGAAAAATGAATGAAGATAAGGGCATTACAGCAAAGTGGGGTGAAAAAAAGCAGATGGTGCCAGGCTATCAATTATCTGGGGTCTAAAAGGCTTGTCTTCAAAGAAGCAGCCATCTAAGTCAGGTGTCAAGGAAGTCCACAATGAAGAAGCACACCAGCATGTGGGATCCAAAGATAGTGACAATTAAATTCAAATGTAATGAAGGAAAAAGTCCCAGAGCTCAAATGATGAACATCCATCTTGTCGAAGGGTAGGTGAACAGTGAGAACTCAAAATCCATCTGAAGAATATCTAGTCATATTAAACCTCTGGTACATCCCCTTGAAAAGGTTTACCATCAGACAGAGATGATTGTGAACTTGATCACAGTGGATCAGACCATGGCATAATATGACAATTGGTCAGTTGAACTACCTCTCGACCCAACCTGTACTTGCTCTAAGGTAAAGTATTTCCCACTTGTTCCATAACAGTATTTTTTTTTGCTGAACTTTAAAATATTGATGGTAGTCTTTCCTTTCTCATTCTTTATTTTCATTTTTATCTTTATATTATTATTATTTTCTTCTTGCAGCTTTATTTTAGTTTTGGTTTTGGTTGTTTCTATTGGGTTTCCAAAGTTGTAACGCACAGACACGGATCCCTAGAGACAATAACTGATGTAATGGTCTATAGGGCCCTAGGGGAGTAGAGGAGTAGCAAGGGTGAGGAAATTTTGGGAGCAAACAATGAATGTGGGAGGGGGAAAGAACATAAGAATTCATTATGATATATATGCATATATACATATATATTTTACAACACTGTAAACATTAAGTCAGTGAATATTTTTTTAACATTTTATTTTATTTTTTCAATCTTTTTATTGGGGCTCATAAGGCTCTTATCACAATCTGTACATACATCAATTGAGCAAAGCACCCTTACACATTCGTTGCACTCGTCATTCTCATAATTCACCTTCCACTTGGGTTCCTGGAATCAGCTCGGTTTCCCTTTTTTGCCCCTGTCCCCCTCCCTCCCCGATGCCACCCCTGGTCCCTTGATAGTTTATAAATAATTATTATATCTTATCTTACACTCCCCGGCGTCTTCCCCTTACCCACCTCCCCATTGCCCATCTCCAAGAGAGGAGGTTACACATAGGTCTCCGAGATCGGTTCTCCCTCTCTACACCCCCTTCCCTCCTGGTGTCGCCACTCCCACCGCTGGTGTTGAGGGGTTTGTCTGTCCTAGATTCCCTGTGTTTCCAGATCCCTACTGCACCGCTGTACATCTTCTGGTATAACCAGGCCCGCTAGGTAAAATTGGGGTCATGATAATTGGGAGGGGAGGAAGCGTTCAGGAACTAGAGGAAGGTTTTTAGTTTCATTGTTGCTACACTGAACCCTGAGTGACTCATCTCCTCCCCACTACCCCTCTGGAAGGGATGGGATGTCCAGCTGTCTACAGTTGGGCATTGGGTCCCCATCATGTACTCCCCCTCTTTCACGGTGATATGATTCTCACCACCACCCCACCTTTGTTGTTGGAGACCTGGTCTCCTCTGCCCTTCATGATCACCTATATGTTGGTGTGCTGCTTCCGTGTGAGCTTGGTTGCTTCTGGGCTAGATGGCCGCTTGTTTGCTTTCAAGCCTTTAAGTCCCCAGATGCTATGTCTCTCAGTAGCCGGGCACCATCAGCCTTCTTCACCACACTTGCTTATGCACACTTTCGTCTTCAGTGATTATGTGAGGAAGGTGATCACACAATGATTGTTTTTGTTCCTTGGTGTCTGCTACATGGTCCATTCAACACCTTGTATTCGTTTAGGCCGTGTGCTTCTTCTCTTTGGGCTTTGTTGCTTCTGAGCTAGATGGCCGCTTATTTGCCTTCAAGCCTTTAAGACCCCAGACGCTATATATTTTTGTTAGCCGGGGACCATCAGCTTGTCTGCTAGCTTAAGGTGGGTCTCTTGCAGGAAGCAGATTGATGGGTTATGTTTTCTAATCCAGTCCTCCAGCCTCTTACTTTTAATGTACGAATTGAGCCCATTGGTATTCAGAGTGATTATTACTATCTCTGGCTTCATAGTTTCCATACTCTGTTTTGTGTTTTGGGTCTTTACCTATCTCCCTTCATATCAGTGTGCTGCGTTTGAGTGAGGGTTTCTATCATGTCCTCTTTTCCATCTGAGACCCTGTTGTCCTGGTACTTGTTGCTGGCATGTTAACTTCTAGATGGAGATGGGATATATGGTGGCCTCCCGATGGTTCTAGTTGGAACTTGATCTTCTGGCCATAGTGAGTCCGCCAGTATCTTCTGCAGGGTCGGGTGACTTGAAGCATATTTTTGAGTTCTTCCTTGTCCTGGAAGACCCTTACCCTCTATCTTAATGGATAACTTGGCAGGGGATAGGATTCTGGGTGAGGCATTTTTATCTTTCAGTTTTTGGAAGATGTTGCTCCATTCTCTCCTCCTTCATGGTTTCTGCTGATAAGTCTGAGCATATTCTTACCTGCGCTCCTTTGTATGTGACTGTCTTCCTTTCTCTTGCTGCTCATAAATTTTCTCTTTTTCCTCTAAGTTGGATATTTTTACTATTATATGTCTTGGCGTGTTGCTCTTGGTGTTTACCTTAGCCGGCGTCCTCTCTGCTTCCTGTATGAAAGTCTGATTCTCCTTTGCTAGGTTGGGAAAATCTTCTTCCAGAAATTCCTTTGCTATCTTTGCTGTCCATTTTTGTGTTATGTTGTGTTCCGGTAGACCGATTATTCGAACATTATTCCTCTTCATAGCATCTGTCATTGATCTCAGGCTGTCTTCTGTTTCGTTAATTTTCCCATCTGATTGTTTTTCTTGCTTGCTTCGTTCGGTTTGAGTGTCCTCAGTTCACTGATACGGTTCTCAGCCTCCTCAAGCCTAGATGTAGCTTCTGTGACCTTTTGTGTGGCCTCTGCTACCTCCTCTGTTAGTTTCTGCAGTTCCCTTTGGTGGGTAGAATTCATCCCCTCTATTGTGGACTTCATCCCCTCTATTGTGTATTTCATCCCTTCTATTGTTGCATCCTTATTCTGGGTTGCTTCTCTTAGCTCCTGTATTACTGCAAGCAGAGTTCTGAAGATTTCCTTTTGTGGCTGATCCATATCTGTTTCTTCTATGAGTGACATTAGGTCTGTTTAAGTGCCTCGTTTCTCTTATTTCTTTGTTGGGAGTGATGTGGTCTGTTGATTTTTTCTTGATTCTTTCATAGGCCCCATGCTTCTGGGAGACCGAGGTAACCTTATCTATGTTATTGTTAAGGATTCTTTCAGGCAATTGCCTATGACCTACTGTAAGGGTGGGTCAGACTGCTGTGTAGACCGAGTTCCCTGTCGGGTTGGTAACCCGCAATGCAGAGATGTATCAGCAGCTGGAATGGGGGCTGGAGCCTCAGTGAGTGTCCTCAGGCTGCTTTGACCAGGTGTGACAGGGTACCCTTAGCAACCCCCTTTATGGGGAGTGGAGGTTAGTAATAAAAAGGATTTAAAAGGTTAACGATTTAAAAATAGTTTTTAACAAAATATTGGGAAGGAGGAAGAAAAAAATTGGAGAGAGAGGGAGGAGAATCTGTAATAGAAGAGGGACAAGCTGTGATACTAGTAGAGGTGGAAGGAGAAGAAAAAGAGAGTGAGAAGGAGAATCTATAGAAAAGGGGCAGAAGAGAAATAAAAGCATTAATGAAAAAGTAGGAAGGAAGGAGAGAGAGAGTACAGCACAGAAAGTAAAATAACGGGAAGAAGAAATTAAAAACAAAACAAAAAACACAAAAAGGCAAAAAAAAAAAAACCTATGCTAGATGGAGGATATGTAGATGTGTATATCTGAAAATTTCCCCCTTTTCCTCTAAGCGCTGGTGATGCCTAATAGAGCGCAGAGGTGGGTGAGTTCGTGTTGTCCCAAGATATGGTGCTGATCTATGTGATGGTGGGAATGCTCTTCAGCTCAGCAAGCCCTTCTAGGTCCAGCCGCTCCCCACTGGCAGTCCTTGTGCTCTAGCTGGGAAGTGCTAGGACAGCTAAGGGTACTGTGGGGGGGCACAGGCCACTGTGCCCGTCTCCTGTGGTGGCTGGGGAGGGCTGCGGCAGGCTTAGGGCTGGCACTGGGGACCCTACAGGGCCCCCAGGTGGTGAGAGCCGGCTGGAGCTCACTGACGGCTCCGCAGGGACTGCAAAGCTGAGTCCTAGGCTCCACCGCAGTTGGAATGTTTGATCTGCCCGGGCTGTGAGCGGGCACGGGAAGGCCCCTTGGACAGCAGCACGAAACGGCAGGGGGCAATGGCCCCTGTTCTCCGCCCAGGCTCAGAGCTCAGAGCCGTGTGGACAATGGCGGCTTGGCGCGAAACCGCAGGGGGCAATGGTGCCCGTCCTCTGCCCCCACTCAGAGCTCAGAGCTGTGCGGACAGCAGCGGCTTGGCGCGAAACCGCAGGGGGCAATGGCGCCTGTCCTCCGCTCAGGCTCAGAGCTCAGAGCAGTGGCTGCCGGGGTCCCTGGGGAAGGCACCCACTCTTGTGCCTGGCACCGGGAGGGGCCCTCGGGCAGACTCAGCAGCGTGGGCCACGGCGCTCTGCAGAAGCGCAGGGTCCGGGACAGGCGCGGGTTGGGCTATGGCTCCCGCCGGCGGGAAATGCTCAGCACAGGGTCCTTGCTGGGAGTGGAGCTGTTGCTAGGCTGCAGGGGGTGGGTGGGGGTGGGCGGCCGGCACACAGAGGGCCGGTGGAGAGGTCCTCGGCAGCAGTGTGAGTGGTGGTCACCCGTGGGGGTCGCCAGACAACCTGCGGGTCTGCCCCCCAGAGCTTGGATAAATGGAGGGAGGGACACGGCCCCAGGGCAGATCTCTGCCTTGAAGGGAGAGGGGAACCACGGGAGAGGAAAACTTCTCTCCTAGTGGGGATCCGCGAGTGGGCCGCTGGTGTAGGGGAGCGCGTGACCTGCTGCGCTGGTCTAAGCAGGGCAGGCAAGCGACTCTGGGCGGGGGTCCGGTTTGGGGATGGAGCTTAGGCTAGTCGCCAGTGAGATGGTGGCAGCTTAGTGACCAGAGATGTCCCACGAGTCCGGTCCTGTTTCACCTAGACCCCTGCTCAGGACAAATGTGTGGGGTGGTACTGGGATGCTGTCCCAGGGGGATATTTCACTCACCAGACCCCTACTATTCAGCTACCTGGACACCAAATCTGCTTTGTTTGGAGGAGCTCTCAGAGTATGCAGGTGTCCAGGTCGGCCATCTTCCTGGCTTTAAACATTTTATTAGGGACCTATACAACTCTTAACACAATTCATACATACATCAATTGTATAAAGCACATCTGTACATTCTTTGCCCTAATCATTTTCAAAGCATTTGCTCTCCACTTAGACCCTTTGCATCAAGTCCTCTTTTTCCCCCTCCTTCCCCGCTCCTCCGCCCCCCTGTAATGTGCCCTTGATAATTTATAAATTATTATTTTGTCCTATCTTACCCTGTCCGGAGTCTCCCTTCACCCCCTTTTCTGTTGTCTGTCCCCCCAGGGAGGAGGTCATATATAGATCTTTGTGATTGGTTCCCTCTTTCCAACCCACTCACCCTCTACTTTCCCAGTGTCGCCCCTCACACTTTTGGTCCTGAAGGTATCATCCACCCTGGATTCCCTGTGCCTCCAGCTCCTATCTGCACCTGTGTACATCCTCTGCTCTATCCAGACTTGCAAGGTAGAGTTTGGATCATGGTAGTTGGGGGGGGGGGGAGGAAGCTTTTAGGTACTAGAGAAAAGCTGTATTCTTTATCTGTGCTACATTACACCCCGACTGACTCATCTCCTCCCCTACACCCCTCTGATTGGGGATCTCCAGCGGCCTACAAATGGGCTTTGGGTCTCTACTCTGCACTTCCCCCTTCATTCACTATGGTAAGATTTTTTTTCTGACGCCTTATACCTGATCCCTTCAACACCTCTTGATGGCACAGGCTGGTGTGTTTCTTCCATGTGGGCTTTGTTGCTTCTGAGCTAGATGGCCATTTGTTTACCTTCAATGCTTTAAGACCCCAGACCCTATCTCTTTTGATAGCCGGACACCATCAGCTTTCTTTGCCACATTTGCTTATGCACTTTTTTGTCCTTGGCGATCATATCATGGAGGTGTGCAAACAATGATATGATTTTTTGTTCTTTGATGCCTGATATGTGAATATTATATACATCTATTTTTAAAACTACATAAAAACAAAGCTTGACCAAGGGTTACCGTGGGTGGAGGAGATAGGGTTGTTGCTTAGGGGGAAGTCAGTTTATATGAATGGTGGCAGGATAATTTTGAATAGGATATCAATAATGGTTGTAAACATGAAGAGTATAATCAAAGACACTCAATTGTACATATAATAGTGGTTGAATTGGAGAATGTTTTCCTGTGTACATTTTGCCAAAATAAAAATGTAATGATATGAACAAAGAGGAAGAAAAAATTTTAATTGATAGTAATGATAATTGTATACCCCCCACTTTATTAAAAAAAGAAACATATTTATTAATAAAGTATTTATTTGTCTTTCCTCTGTCAAACTCTGAGCCAATTATTTTCCCCAGACTGCCCGGGGAGGTGCAGAGAAGGGAAATTTTGGGCAGACAGACATGGGACAGAGAAATGTGGGGGGTGGATATGGCTCCTTCACATGGCAAAAGGGATGAGGAAGGCCACCATCAGGCAGAAAAGCCTGAGGGCCTTCAAGAAGGCAAAGTCCAGGATGGCATAGGAGAAGGGTGGCTGCTTCAGAGAAGGGTTCCTGGCATAATCCAGGATGAGGCTCCCAAACCCAGTCCCAATGCGGGCTCTATAGATGCCACTCCAACTGTGGCAGCCCCAATGAGCTTGGTTGCTGTGTCAAAGTCCATTGAGATATGCTGGTTTGAAAGCTGTGACTAGAGATCAGTGAGGTCAGGGAATGTGGGGCTGCCAAGCTGCTGAAGCGCTCCTCTGTCAGTGCCTGTGCTGTTTCTGCGCGACAGACAAGGG
Source organism: Tenrec ecaudatus (assembly GCF_050624435.1). Classification (NCBI taxonomy): domain Eukaryota; kingdom Metazoa; phylum Chordata; class Mammalia; order Afrosoricida; family Tenrecidae; genus Tenrec; species Tenrec ecaudatus. Next base: position 133,044 of record NW_027459502.1, read on the forward strand.
TCACCTCATCAGCTGGGAGGCGCTTCTGACCAGAGGAGGGGTGGAGAAGAATTTGGCGCTGACAAAAATTTTTAAGGGATGAGGGTAGTGGCAGGCGAGGTGCTCCTACTGCAGAGAAGACTGACGTGTATGCCTCTTCTTTGTATGATTGAATTATATCATATGTGCATGAAATTCCAATAAAACTGTTTTTAGAAAAGAAACAGAAGATCATCTGTTACTTACACAGACCCTCAGTGTAGGGCTTTGGTTAACAGGCTCATGGCCCAGTTCCTGTCTTTGTGAATAGCATTCTATTATCACACTGCTATGCCCTTTTCTGCTGCCTGCTGTTGTTTACACAATCAGTAAGGTTGAATATTTGACTCCAAGTCTATATGACCAATGCAATCATCAATTATAGTTTTCAGAGGTTTTTTTGAAAAAAATTTACTGACCCCTGATCTAGGGGAAGAGTCTGGATGAAAAAGAGCAAGGCTTCATGAAATACATAATTTTAAAGTATGATGATTTTTGACAGAATATAATACTTAAAAATTCACTAAAAATATGTCAGAACTACCAACCCCAGTTAGACAGTGGTGACTTGCCTAGCTGTTAAATGAAAATTCAATCTTTCAGAACCACCAACTTCTCTGTGAGAGAATTAGTGGTAGAATAATCTCATAAGGAAATACAGGCTTGGAAATCTTATGGGAGCAGTTCTAGTTTGTCCTATAGGATTACTATGAGTTGGAACTGATCAATGTCAACAGAATTTTAGTTTGGGTGAAAAGCAACTTTTTACACTATATTATACTTGAATAAATGACACCAAGTTTCAAACCACCAACTGTACAGCCATTAGTTGAAGCCATAAGAGTTAGCACTACCCAGGCACTCCACTGAGTCTGCCTGAAAGATTCTTCGACTGGCAGTTACATGAACTCTTGTCAACTTAAGAAGGGGTGGAGTCTATCCTGTCAATCAGGTCGCATCTTAGTGACCTCATTTGGAGGTACGAAGGAGATAAATAGCTCACTGAAGGCTAGATACACTCTCTCCCTGTGAGGCATTGCTGTTGACAAGCCACATGGAGCTATGCTAATGGCAGCCAGAACCTTGGAGCTGGAGGAGCCATGTGGAGGCCCACGCCAGCAGTAAGATGCTTCTAATGCCACTGGATCCACAAGACTTTCAACCCACTAACCTGTGATCTTCTTGCACTCAGCATTGTATCATGTGTTGCATGAGACTGAAGAGGAATTACAGGACGGTATCGGACATATGGGCTACTATTGGACTCATGGGCTTGTCTGGACTGGAGTGATATGTGTTCTCAATATGCCATTGTTCTTTATATAAACTTTTTTCCTATACAGGTAGGAGTGTCCATGAATTTGTTTCTCCAGTCTACCAGGACTAGCACATTGACCTTCTCAAAAGAGATGCTGATTACCCCTGGAAAATTTCTACTATCTATGGAACAAGCTCATTTTGGTTGGCTGTTTTTCTCTCTATGAGAATGTTTTCTTTTCTTACAATACAACTTTGAATTCACAGATATTAAGGGTAGGCACTGAATCATAAAAAACAAACAAACATAAATTCCTAGTGTGAAATAATGAGATGAAGAACCCTGGATCACAATAGAAACACAGACTAGAAACTCCCTTTCCAAATACTCATGATCCAGAATCCTTCCTTCTGTCCATGCCCTTACAGAGCCCTGCAAAACAGCTCCCTCCCTCCCTGCATAGGAGGTTTGTGTCTGTATTCACTCTGACTTCTCTCTGTGTCTCTTCCCCACCATTATACATGGATGTGTGATTGACTTTTAGACTGTCCTTTAGCGGATACAGTGTGTTCTTGGCAATGTCTCTGGAGATGGTAAACCAGCTTTCATGGAATCTGTACAATACGTGATATAAACAGTACTGATAAGATACCCTGCAGGCCTTGAACTTGGCTGCTACAGGTCATGGAAAAGTTACTAAATGTAAATCCAGAGTTTGCACATTAGAATCTCAAAGATGTCTTATGCTCAATCAAGTCTCCTTCAGACTCATCCAGTTGCACATTACACACTCATCCAGTTGCACATTACAGTTGACATTTTCAAACAGTATATGCCGGTCATGAAAACGATCACACATGTCAACTGTCTGTAACTCATGCCCACTCACACACACTTGCTCTCAATAACATTACTTATTGAAATAGCTGCCTGAAAAACACAGCTTAGTACAGACTCCATGATGAGTCTGTGTTCATACAGATTGCATAATAGGGACTCTTGTAGATTATGGTACTGAGGATCTTCTCCAAGAACTGTATTGTTGGGATTGGGGTGTTTTTTTTTTATCAGCAGAAGGAGGGCCTTTATTTGCATATGCTTCTCCTTGAGAGAAAGAGCCAGGTTCACAAATAAAGCAGTCACAAAACCTCATGCTTCAATCCCTGAGCGTTTCACCTCAGAGTTTCCCCAAGAAGAGGAAGAAACTGACATACTGGCAATGAGGCCTATTATCCCAAGTGTATTATTCAGAGTGAATAAGACCTCAATTTGAATAAATACATCATGAGACTATATCTGATGGGCTATGTTGGTATGCATGAGATTTGTAAGTTTGTAATAAAGTTTAAAAGGAATCAATCTGGGATGAGAACCTTGACTGCTTCCTCAGAGAACACATTCCCTTCCATGATTTTTCCATTCTCCAAGACCAAGCTCCTGTTCTTTCAGGCCACAGAAAGTGATGAAGAAGATGGTTGAGAAAGGTGAGGATGACTAGGATGACTTTAGGAATAAAGGCAATTGTATTCTTCTCTCGGGGACTTACATCTTTATAAGACACTCAGAACAAAACCAGGAATACTTAAATTGTCAGATACACATTTTCTCTTCTGCAATAGATTATGGAAAATCATTAGATACTCAAAAGTTTGAAGGTCAGCTAAATCTAGAAATCTCATTGAATTTAGCCCAAAGTGGCTCCCATTCAATGTATGCTGTAAATAGGAATGGCTTTTGTAAGTCACTAAGAAGGCAGAGCTTTCCTTTGACAACTATACTCTTACATCTGCTCAAGAGTCATTCTAAGGTGAAAAGAGTACCTGCAACAATGAAAAATTTACCTTTGGCACAGGAAGACATTTCTTGTCCACAAAGTCATCATTGATAAAGTTATTCACACATAATCTTACATTTTATACAGGATCTTATACCAAAATAGCTGAAATTCCTCACCTACAGTTGTGTGTCACTGCATACTGGGAATGTTACCGGTAACAAACAGCAAATTAACTAGCAAAGCCACCAGGAGGATGAGAAGCTGATTAACAGGACAAATGTGGATTCTCTGGGTGAAACCAGAAAGAATGTCCGACATTTTGTGCGGCTGTGAAGATGAAGATACAGCATCCAGCATGAAGAACTGAATGATCCTGTTTGGCCCTAGAATTCTCCCCGAATCCTGAATTTTCACAAAAGTTAGTATGTTTCCTGGACTATCATGGCCTGCAGGTTCTGAAGGATAGACTGATAGAGGATATTAGCACCCAGGTAATAAAATGCAATTGGTGAATTTATGTGTTTTTCAGATGGGATTGCAGAAAAGACACACACACACACACACACACACACACGCACACAGAAACAGTAGGCCACGAATGTTAGGAAAAACAACCAAAGCTGTGCTGACTCCTGAGATTCCCAAATGTTGGAGACTTGACTGCAAAATTTGTGGTAATGGGGCCCTGAGTTTGCGCTCTCCCCTGGCGGGGAATAAAAGGAAAAACAACAAAAGCAAAAATCAGCAACAACAAAAATTGTGTCATTTGAAGAAATTCAATATAAAATAGGCAGACTGCCTACCTTTTAATTAAATCATTAGCTAGATCATTGCCAGAATTCCCCACAGAGTGTGATGGAAGCACATACTGTTAAGACTGTCAGCCAATACTCAAGCACCATTTTCCTGAAGTCTGACTGGAAAGTATTTTATCTGAGCGTCATGAGAACTCTGATGCAGGGACCACTGGCAGAGTCATTTCTTGTCCTTAAAGGTTAAGAAGCTGATTGTTGCTGTAGGACAGAATATATTCTTTTGTTACAATATAACTTTTTAATTCATAGATGCCAGGAGTAGGCACAGAAGAATTATTTTTTTTGAATTAGAGATCTGTGAGGAACTGTGAGATTTAGAAGAATCCACATATAACCACAGGAAATCAGCCTTGAAGCTCCAGCTGCTCCTGGGTCTGAATCTTGTGCTCTGTGCATCTGGAGTGCCCCCTGGAGACCAGTATTCTCCCTGCAGGGGAGGTTTGTGTTTGGGCTCTTACTGACTTCCCCTCACTGTGTCTTGCACAGTAATACATGGCCGTGTCCTCGGCTTTCAGGCTGTTCATCTGCAGATGCAGCGTGTTCTTGGCATTGGCTCTGGAGTAGGTGAATCGGCCCTTTACTGAATCTGTATAGTATGTACTACCCCCAGTACTAATGCCTGCGACCCACTGCTGGCCCTTCCCTGGATACTGGCGGACCCAGGTCATCCAGTGGTCACTGAAGGTGAATCCAGAAGCTGCACAGGAGAGTCTCAGAGACCCCATGCTTTCTCAGATCGCCCCCAGACCCTACCAGCTGCACCTCACACTGGACACCTGCAAACAGACACTCTGATTAGATGACTTACACACCAACACACGCACACACTATTATACACACACACAGCAAGCTCTACAATGATTACCATGTAAAATGGCCAAAATGAAAGCCAAGTTTGGTACGAAATTCATTATGTGTCCTCTGGACTAGCTCCTGATTTCAAAATATTAACAGCAGAGACCCTTGAAACTGGCACTGTCCTCTGAGATGTCCCACATCAGAGGTTGTGGTTGTTTTATCAGCAGGCAGAGAGCTGCATTTGCATGTCCCCTGATATTTAGAAGCAGATGAGTAGAGAATATGGACAAGAGTTCTCTCTCGGACTGAGAGAAACACGAGCACCTCCAACAGAAAACAGCTCTTAAACAGGTTGTTTATCAAGCATTGCTTTAATTGTTATGTATTATCAATCTTTTTAAAAATAGTTTTCAATGTGTGAACTTTATATTACATACATAACAGACTTCCTGTGTCGTATGAGCATTCACAATGCATCCTCTCTTGTTCACCTTACGGACTGGATACACATGATAGTAGACCGTTCTATTACCTCTTTCTTGTGTGGGAACCTTACTGATTTTTCTTTCCTTCTAAGGCATTTCCATATTTCAGTGATATTTGTACAGTGTGGACAGGAAGTTCTTCATAAAGCATGTCCACAAAACATGCAGAATGGTGTCTCCTCTCTGGTTTCTGATCTGAGATTCCTGCCCTCCTGCTCTTGGGATGATCAGGAAACCTGGCTATTGATCACTTTTGTTCATCTTCTAAAAAAGTCACTTTTCATATAATCAGATTACTGGTTGTGTTCCTGTTATTTCATTTATCTTGGTTACTTTTTTATTGCCTCTCCCAGGCGTGTGCTACCTATGCATGCTCATCTTTTTCTAGTTCCATTACTTGGAAACTGAACTAATCCATCTCAGTTTTACTTCTATACTATACAATTCTGTGTTGCTATGAATTCCTCATTAAGTTCTCTTCAGATGAACCCCACGGTTTGTGATCTTGTGATTTAATTTTCATTTAATCCAGTACAGCCATCCAGGATGTGAAAATCATTAAACACATGTTCATGATACAAATAGTATATATCCATATATTCATCACTCACACTCACTGCCATGAGTCAGTGCAGACTCATAATGACCCTATAGACAGGGTAGAATTGTCCTTGAGCACTTCTGAAACTGTAACTCTTTATGGGAGAAAATAGACCCGTTTTTCTACTGTGGAACAGCTAGTGCTTAAGAACTCCTGAAATTTCAGGTCTCAGCTTAATGAGTAACCAAAACACCACCAGGGTTTATTTATGCATACATGTATTTAAATGTGTTTATGCATACAACATATAAATGAATTAATATTTAAATTGATGTGGTGTTTTGTAATATTTAGGAAGACAAGATTTTCAGAGAAAATATTTTGGAGGGAAAGGAAACCCTAGTTACTAACAGGAAGCTCCTTGCTCCCATCCCTCCCCCATTGCCCTTGCCCAGAAGTCTGGCTCCTGTGCTTTGTGCAGGCCATGAGATCTCTATAGACTGAGGTCATTATTGCAGGATAGGTTGTGCCTGGATGGTACTGAGTCTTCTCACTGTTCCTCTCACACAGTAATGGACAGCTGTGCCCTCAGTGGTCATTGCGCTCAGCTGCCGGGAGAACGGATTGGTGGACATTCTTTTGGCGCTTGAGAGTCAACTCTATTGAAGCGGGTAATTGTTTTCTGCTGCTCAGACATACTGATAACAACCACTGAAAACTTTTTTGCAGGTTGTAGTAGATCCAGCTCCAAAAATATGGAGCCACCAGAGACAGAAAATCTTAAGGGGGAGGATTTGTGGTGCATTTGTCACTCCTGGGCTCAAATCCTGATGCTGTACCTGTAACAGGACACTCAGGGCATGGAAAAAATCCATGATGACAACTAATGCAAACCTCTTTTATGTCAACCCATTTTTAGAATCTCTTGATACTATCAGGCCAAAGAATACCCAAAAGAAAATAAAAACTGATGAACAAGTGATGTAGTTCCTACAGAACTCTGACCACTATGTGGTGTCTTGCACCAAGTTTTGAACTTTAATCTGGAAATTGAAGGGGTGATCTACATGTTAGAATCCCAGGAGAGAAAAGTAGAGAAATTTTCCATCTTTTCTCATAAATCACAATGAGAAAGTCTAATGCCTTCCTTTTCTCTGGGATTACCGCTGTTTATTGAGAAATCAAGATTCTTAAGCAGAAGACCAGAGAAACTATTGGGACACAGAAAGCACAGAGAGTGTTAGGAAATTTGGATTATATTAAGACCCGCAATTGATAATGGATATTTATTCTACCATGTTTTCTCAGTTCTCTGCATATTCTCTTGAGAGTTCTCTCCTCTTTCTTCTTCCTAACATCTCACTAAGCATCCGTTTGGAGAGTGAAACATGTACAGAGTTTTGAGACTCAAAGTGGGTAAAGGACATGAACTTGACCAAAGGAAACATTCAAGTTGCAAAAAAACACATACAAAGATAGTAACTCCCATTATTTATTAGTGCTGTTATTGTGTGGTCGGTTGGCTTTGTTTGGTTTTGAGATCATTTCTTGGAATGGTTACAGAATGCCTGGCCATATTTTCTGGAAAACATTTTAAGTACTTTCATAGAATTAAAAAAAAACATGTTCAATGCAATCTATAGTGTGATTTGTTTATTGTTTCCACTGATTTTCATTGTTCATCACAGTAATACAGAATCTTTGAAAACTTCAGCAGGTTCTTTATGCAACATGCTATACTGAGCAAATAAACTGAGAAGCTGTACAAAATGAAAACAATGACATCAAGATTGTAGGAAGCTGTATTAATAATCTGTCATGCAAGTAACATAGTACTACATGTTGTAAGATAGTATGACTTGTAAACCTTACTGATGAAGATCAGGGACTGCTGATTTCACTTTAGTTTAAAATTCATTGTAAAGAAATTAACTCCCCACTAAGGGACCAATAGAAAATATCAAGATAAATGGAGATAATATTGAAGTTGTGAAGGAGTTCATCTTGCTTGTATCTACAATCAATACTCATGGAAGCCACAGTCAATCAAATGATGAAGTTCATTGAGCAAACCTGCTGCACAGAACTCCTGAAAGGTTGAAGATCAAGGATGACTCTTTGAGGACTGAGATGTACCTGGCCCAACCTATGTGGTTTCCAATTGCCTCATATACACGTGCAACTCAGAAAAAGAAAGAAAAATAAAAGATTAAACGGTGTATTTGAATTATGGTAATGGTGAATAATTTGATGGTAGGATGGACAGCCAGAAAAACAAAAAAATGTATATTGGATGATGTACTCTTATAATGCTTACTTGAAAGAAGTGAGGAGGTAATTACTTCATCTCAAGTACTTTGGACATGTATCAGGAAAATCAGAACTTGGAAAAGAACATAATGGTTGATGAAGCACAAAGTTATTTTTAAAACTGACCTTTAGCAAGATAGATTGGCACAGTAACTGCAACAAAGGCCTCATACATGACATCTGTGAAAATGAAGCATGACCGTTTTTCGTTCTGTTTTCTCGATTGTTGCTGTGAGTCCAAACTGAGTTAATATGATTTTAAACAGCAAAATGCAATGCCAGTGACAAATATTGTACTCAGTGGAGAGGGAGTGAAAGCATTCCCCTTTCAGATTGAAACCAGATAAGGATACCATTAAATACCAAACTTATTTCATATTGTGCTGAAACTCTATGATAGTTACATAATCTGGTGTCAACTTAAGACTATTAAAAGTGAAGGCGTGGAGTTTAGCCAGTCAATCAGATCGTAGACTGATTACCTCATTTTGGGGCGCTATGGAGATAAATAGCTTGCTGGAGGCAGGATACACACTCACTCCCTGCGAAACATTCCTGCTGATAAGAAACATGGAGCTACACTAGAATCCTGCAACTGGAGAACCACTTGGAGACCGCCTGCCAGCACTGAGATGCTCCCACCGCCACTGGATCCACAAGACTGCCCAGCCACTGGCATGTGATCTTTCTGCATTCGGTGTCATCACATGTGTTACATGAGTCTGTAGAGGAATGTGTAGATTGGTATCAGACATATGGGCTAATATCGGGCCTAGGGACTTGATCTGGACTGGGCTGGGATGTTTTCTCAGCTTTTTTTTTACACTTGCTCTTTTTATATAAAGCTCTTTCTTAAACACATGTTTCTCTAGTCAACCCTAACTAACACAAACTCTTAACTACAGCTATCAATTAACACATGTAAAACAAGGGCATCCAAAACGGCAACAAAGAAGTAAAACTCTTCTATAGTTGCTGATGGCATCATTCTAAACATAGAAAAGCCAAAAGCCATAGAAGACAATTATTGAAAGTAGTTGAAAGATTAAAAATTTTCACAGGTTATAAGGTCAACATAGAAAATCAGTTTGAGTTCCACATACCAATAGAGAAAGTTCTGAAAAGGAAATAAAATGTACACTGGTGTATATGGGCACTGGAGGCACAGGGAATCCAGGGTGGATGATACCTTCAGAACCAGGGTGTGAGGGGTGATACTGGGAAAGTAGAGGGTGAGTGGTTTGGAAAGGGGGAACTGATTACAGGGATCTACATGTGACCTCCCTGGGGGATGGACAGCAGAGAAGTGGGTGAAGGGAGATGCCGGATAGGGAAAGATATGACAAAATAACGATCTATGGATTATCAAGGGGTCATCGGGGGGGGGGGAATGGGGAGGGAGGGGGAAGAAAAAAAGAGGACCTGATGCAAAGGGCTTAAGTGGAGAGCAAATGCTTTGAAAATGATTAGGGCAAAGAATGTACAGATGTGCTTTATACAATTGATGTATATATATATATATATGTATGGATTGTGATAAGACATGTATGAGACCCTAATAAAATGTTTAAAAAATAATATAATTTACAATAGCCACCTAAAAGTTAAAATAAATTGAAATAAACCTAAGCAGAGAAACAAAAGTCTTACATAAAGAAAACTATAAGAAAAATACTACTCCCCCCCAACACCACCACAATAAAGAAAATTTAAAAGAAAAAGAAAAACACTTCCAAGGTACCAAATGACACACAAATAATTAGAATAATGGACCATGTTCAGGAAGATGAAGGCTTACGTATGTGAAAATAATACACTCTAAGTGATCTATAATTATAATGCACTTCTGAACAAGATACAGCGTCGGTCTTTAAGGGCATGGAAATTGCTGACCAAATTTTAAAAGAAAATACTCATCAAGTTAAAAAAAATGAAACAGACCCATGATAAGCAAGGTCAGAACTACCCACCCGTCATACCTCAGAGATCCTGTGGTGTTGTGGATTACACAGTCGACTATTAATTGAAAGTTCTGCTGTTCATGAGCACCATATACTCCTCAGGAGAAAGATGACACTTTCTGATCATTGAAAGTTTTAGTCTCAGAAATCCAAAGGGACCTTACGTTTTCTCCTGTATGATTTCTATGAGTCTTCATTGACTCAACAGCAGCCTTACCCATTTTCTATCACTTATTTTAGTGGAGTATATTTCTGTTTTTCTGTATATTTGCTTTCACAATAGTTTTTCCTCTTCTAAGTTAAGACAAAATAGAAGAGTTTCTACTGGAGTTTCCTCTCAATCAGTTGCTTAGCGGTGGGAAAAAAGCCAAACCAAGATACAGCAGAAAATCTCATCTGTGCTCACACACACACACCTGCTTCTGGTTCCTGGGCCTGTTAATTTGGACCTGACCTCCCCCTGCTGATCTTTACATCAGTCGCCCCTCCAATAGCCACCCCCCCACACACCCCAGCTGTCCTGCAGGGTTGTTTGTGTGGGGGCTCACACTGACTTTCCCTCTCCTTGGCTCCTTCCACAGTGGTCGTCAGGAGTCACAGAGCTCAGCTGCAGGGAGAACTGGTTCTTGGATGTGTCTGGATGAGGGACACTTGGTAGACCAAGCAACTAAGCGACAAAATGAGCAATCTCTTCCTCCAAAACCAATCCCACTGTGATTGCATCTATTCTGACTCATAGGAAACTTAGAAAACTGATTGGAACTGCTCGTTAGGCTTTCTCTGACTGTAATTATATACAGGAATAGAAGTCATCTTACTCAGGGGAACTGTTGGCTGGTATGAATCCCTGACCTTGTGTTGAGCAACCAAATCTTATCCCACAGCACCACCATAGCCCTTTATATCTCTGCACCAACAGACCCATATTACACGGTTTCCTAAATGTCACTTTTAGAATCCAAATCATAATATTTTCAACATTATTATATACATATGAACTCTGCACTATGAATAAGCAAGGCCATAGTGTAAATGATGGCCTTTGACTTGTGATGCTGAAAAAGAATGAGGAAAGTGCTGTGGGGAGACCTGGCACTATAACAATCAGGTCTGTTTTGAAGGGAGAACAGCCAGCAAGTTCCTTAGAATCATGGATGGTGAGACTCTTGATACCAGTCCCTTGAGAAAGACATCATCCATGATAAAGCAGGAGATCAATGAAGAGTAAGGCGCATCATGAAATGGATTGACACATTGGCTGTAACAATGGGCTCAAAAATATTCATTGTGATTATGGTGCCGAAGAAGGCATTATTTCATTCTGTTGTACATGGCATCACTGAGAACTGGAACTGACTCTATGGGACTTAACATATTCAAACACACCACATTCTTCCCATGTTGAATGTCAGTGCTGAGGAAAAGGTATATATTTTATGTTGGAAAACACACCTAGCAAAGGGAAATATGTAACAATACACTGTCTTTATAATAATTCTTATGTTGCCATTCACTTTGTCTCGGGTAATTACTCTTGTAAATGTCTTGTCTATGTAATGATATGACTATAAGCATCCAAGGTTGTTTGGGTGCAGGGTGGGTATTAGACCCTGAATCAAATAAAAGAACTGTCCAAATAGGATTTTCTTTTCTGTAATACTGATGGGAGACAGTTATCAGGTCTTTAGTCAATGGACTCACTGAGTGGTTTTAAACTGCCAATCTTTTGGCTAAAACTTGAGCATTTAATCATTGTGCTACATAGTTTTGTGGTCCAGGTTCACCTAAGTATAATTTACACGTACCGACCTTTACTTTCTGAAGATGAACATTTCTCTTCATGTTGACCAGAGTTAAGATTATATAGATTTCTTCAATGTCAGCACTACTGCTGAATTTTGATCCTTGAGTATTTATTGTAGGATGCTGTGCTATACATTGTGTGATTTTAGTAACAACCTGAACGTTATCTCTATTGCCTGAAACAGCAACCACAGTTGTGATAACCAAGAGTGACTCTAATAAAGGCCAATTACCCTATAAGAAATATCAAAGAAGAATTGATGCATTTGGGTTTTGGTGCTAGAGAATAATATTAAATATATCACAGGCTGCCTGAAGGACAAGCAGGTCTATCTTGGAATAAGCACATCTTGGATGCTTCTTGGAAGCATTCAGATAAGACTTTATCTCACTTATTTGGGCATGTTGTTAGGAGGAACCAGAACCCGGAGAATGGTCTTGTGCTTGGTATATTAGACTGTCAATGAAAAGGAGAGAGACTTTCAAGGAGGCGGATTGTCACAAAGGCTGCAACGATGAGTCAAACAGAGGAATGATTCTGAGTGCACTTCCGGGCAGCATTTCATCCTGTTGAACACGGGTCTCTGTGATATGAAGCCAGCTCAAGGGTGCCTAACAATATCAACGTATACAATTATGGTCCAGATCATTGTAAGTTCAAATCATTACATAATGTACACTTGAGAGCATTCACTGGAATGAAAACATTGAACATCTACCTGATGGCTTGGAGACAATTTTGGGCTCACATGAGAATTTTTCCTGCATTAATATTTTTATAACAAGGCTGGTGGCATAGTGGTCATGTGTTGCGCTGAGATCTGCATGCCAATGCCCACTCCAAAGAAGAAAGACAGGGTTTTCTACTCCCATAAGCAGTTAGAATCTCAGAAACCCACAGGGTGCCACCATAAATTGCCATCAACTCGATGACAGTGAGGTTTTTTTTTTTTATTATTTCTAACTTTGACAACACACAGCTCTTGCTAATCCTCTGAATTGTACACTGAGATCTCGTTGATACCTATTACTATTGAAAGGTGAAACAGACAAATCCTATTTCACTGAAAAGATGGCAGGTTCAGATACATGAAGGTTCCCTAGAATCTGTGCTTGGTGGTCCCTAGAGAGGTGCTGACAAGGTGGGGAAACTACAGCTTTTGAGAGGAAAACATCACTGACTTGTCTTTCACATCTGCTGAAACCATGCCTGATGTACTAAGGTTTGTGTTTGGGCTCACACTGAATTCCCATCACTGTGTCTCTAGCACAGTAATACATAGCTGTGTCCTCAGGATTCACGGAGCTCAGTTTTAAATAAACTTTGCCCTTGGAGGTGTCCCTGGTGATGCTGACTCGGGACTGCAGAGCTGGATTATAGTCTGTGCTCCTATTACTCCACATCACCCCAACCCATTTCAGTCCCTTTCCTGGAACCTGGCGAATCCAGTGCATATTATTGCTGGTTAATGAGAATCCAGAGACGGCACAGGTAAGAGACAAGGTCTGTGAGGGCTTCACCAGTCCAGGGCCTGACTCCAGTACCTGCACCTGGGCCAGGACACCTGGGGATAAAGAGAAACACAGTGAGTCATGTGGTCAGATGCTGCATCCCCAGACTTCATGTGTGAATCCCTGAAGCACTTACCTTCCGGCGTCGCCACCAGAAAGAGGAAAACCCACACACAATTCATGATCATGTGGATAAGAATCGTTACACCCAGAAAATACTCTCCAGTTTGCGAAGGAATATGAATTTAAGTACATGCATGCTGTGATTTTATGGGACTGGTATTTGCATGTGGTAGGTGCACTTGTATTTAAAGGTGGAAAGGGTTGAATGGAGCTTGTAGCTCTGGGACTCAGACTATTAAAGTGATGCTGGTGGAGTCCTTGGGAGAACACAGTCTTCTCTCTGAGGTCTTCACTGTACCAATCACATGAATATCTGTGCAGATTTCATGTTCAATGTAACTTCATGTGCATTCCCATCAAAAGTACCCAAATGATCTATTGAAATTCAAGACAATCTTTATCCTCACCATGCTTTGGAATCAAGACCAGGTCAACCTGAATCTTTTTGTACATCTACAGGGGAAAAAGTGTATATCATCCCAAATTCTTCTTCCCCCCAATACATTTTACAATATTTGGAGAGAGGTAAAAAATACTTCAATGTTATTTTCTATATTTAGAGTTGGAATGAAAAGGTTTCCTAACAACAGGGCTATTTGTGAGGCTAAAAGAAACCACAGAAATAAGAAGCTCAGTTTTCCACCCATGAATTAGTACCCGGGGTGGGTTTTGGGTCAATGTATTCTGAGAACCCCCTGTTGACAGCATCCCATCACATACAGGAGAGGTGTTTGCTGGGCTTACACTGTCTTCCAACTTCTGTGGGTCGCACATCAACATTTTCTCTGGCCTTAAGTGTTCAGACTATTGTCAGGAGTGTTACCTGGAGTTGTCTCAGCAGGTTTCCTGCCATGGGCAGTAGAGCTAACATAGTGGTCAGCGCAGCAGTTCTAGCTGACCAGGCACTGCAGTCCTTATCCAGGCTCCTGTCCTCACTTCTTTCTTCACTTGGTCCAGAGCTGATGGGTCCTTAGCATGCCTGCAGATAGCTTTCTCCCGGAGTTTTGTTTTATGTTTGGTCTCACACTGACTCTCCCTCACGGTGAACAGCTTTGGATGTAGAGAGTGCTACAAGTTTCAAGCTCTATGAATTGTTTCCAGTGTCAGGAAGTATGATCTATAGATGTTTATATAGAGATTGAGATAGAGAGATATGCCACAATAAAATACTGATTTCAAATATCTGGCTTAAAGACAATGGGGCAATGAACAGAGTTTAGGTTGCTTTCTTTCCAGAGGAAGAGGAAAAGTACTTAAATCAGAATTCTATTCAAAACAAGTGAAACAAGAAATTGATAGAGTAATTTATTCCATGGTAGTGTGTAAGGGTTAAGTCGGAGTTCTTTCCGCAATTTCTGTTAAGTGTGACAGGAAATTAACAGATGTTGGTAATCGTTGAAGCAATGATAAATCTCATGCCACTGAATTATGCATGAAACGTATGTTGAAAATATTTTTGAATATATATGTGCAATGAGAAAAATTTAAAATAAATGACAGATATATTTGTTCACACATCGTCAGAAACTGATGGAAATCTTTTTTTTCACATTTTATTAGGGGCTCATACAACTCTTATCACAATCCATACATATACATACATCAATTGTATAAAGCACATCCGTACATTCTTTGCCCTAATCATTTTCAAAGCATTTGCTCTCCACTTAAGCCCTTTGTATCAAGTCCTCTTTTTTCCCCTCCCTCCCCACTCCCCACTCCCTCATGAGCCCTTGATAATTTATAGATTGTTATTTTGTCATATCTTGCCCTATCCGGAGTCTCCCTTCCCCCCTTCTCTGCTGTCTGTCTCCCAGGGAGAAGGTCACATGTGGATGCTTGTAATCGGTTCCCCCTTTCCAACCCACTCATCCTCTACTCTCCCAGTATCGCCCCTTACATCCCTGGTCCTGAAGATATCATCCACCCTGGATTCCCTGTGCCTCCAGCTCCCATATGCACCAGTGTGCAACCTCTGCCCTACCCAGTCCTGCAAGGTAGAATTCAGATCATGGTAGTTGGGGGGAGGAAGCATCCAGCATCTGGAGGAAAGCTGCGTTCTTCATCGGTACTACATCGCACCCTGACTCACCCATCTCCTCTCCTTAACCCATTCTGTGAGGGGATCTCCAGTGGCCGACAAATGGGCTTTGGGTATCCACTCTGCACTTCCCCCTTCATTGACTATGGTATATATATATGTTTTGCATGATGCCTTATACCTGGTCCATTTGACACCTCGTGATCGCACAGGCAGGTGTGCTTGTTCCATGTGGGCTTTGTTGCTTCTGAGCTAGATGGCCGCTTGTTCACCTTCAAGCCTTTAAGACCTCAGACACTATCTCTTTTGATAGCTGGGCACCATCATCTTTCTTCACCACATTTGCTTATGCACCCGTTTGTCTTCGGCGATCGTATCATGGAGATGTGCAGCCAATGATATGATTTTTTGTTCTCTGATGCCTGATAACTGATCCCTTCGGGACCACGTGATCACACAGGCTGGTGTGTTCTTCCATGTGGGCTTTGTTGCTTCTGAGCTAGATGGCCGCTTGTTTATCTTCAAGCCTTTAAGACCCCAGTAACTAGCTCTTTTGATAGCCGGGCACAACTGATGGAAATCTGTGGGTACAGCAACATTTCAAATTACACTTTAAAATATTGAAAAGGAAGAGTGATTTTCATATAATTCAGAGCCTTGAAATATGAACAGTATTATCAATGGAATAATTAAAGTCTATATTCAATATATTATTTGTTTAATTGCACTAAAATCACTCTTAAAACAAGAGTACTAGCCATACATTATTATATAATTATAGCATATGAAAAAATGAAGAGATTAACCAAAGGACAAGGGATGTGAAAGTAGAATTGGAAATTCTACTAATATTTTAGGACCAAATGTGGGATCCTGGCTACTTGAACGTGAAGATCTTGCAGATTGACTACCTTTCCCAGGGCTTCTGGACCCAAAACCATCCTTTAGCAACTGTTGTCCTACAACATACTCTCTGTTCTGCAATAAAACAAGTATTGTCGTAAGTCTGTGCTTCTGGGAGATCCTATTGACTTTGACACAAGAGGCTTTAAACTATTAAATATTTTAGAAAAATCTTTATGCAGTTCCAATGTCATCTAAGACATCTTCTCTAGCAAAGTTAAGACTTTGGTGTGTTTCTGTCCTAATGGGAACGCTCTCACTAAAAATATGATATTTATTGTTAATATTACAATTGTGTTGAAGAAAAGTTTACTGTAAGGCCATGTCTGTTACTGTGATTTCTTGTAATATTAATGTGAATGCTTTTTTCTCTTCTCTTTTATTTCAACCCAAATAGTAACTTTCATTATAAAACCAGAAATGAGAAATAACCTAAATGTCTAAAAAGAGATAAATTGTAGTATATGCGTGTTCCTTCTCTAAGATGTTAAGCATTAAAATCAATTCATGCTGACTAGATATAAACTTATGGGTCTATTGCCACATAAATGAAATAAATTGAGTGAAATATGTTAAGCAAATGAGCATACATACTGTCTTAAATCAGCTATATATAAATCGCTTATTGTGTATGAAACAATATGAACAGGACTGTATTCTGTGTATCGCAATCACATAATAAGGAACCATTTCCAAGTAATAATCCCAATGAATCCTTCTGGGAGACTCATTTACGTTTAAGGTGGAACAGTGAGCATTTTGAAAATATTCAGCCATAGTTGCCACTGTATATTAGGAAGATATGCAAATACCGCCCCCCCCCCTTCTGCTAATAAAATCCACACCATTCTCAACCATACAGCTCTGGGAAAAGATCCTCAGTACCAGAGTCCCCAGGTAAGCCCATTCAGTAGTTTGTATGAACACAGACTTGTCTCACTCAGGTATTTTAACAAGTCATTTTATTGAGAGCTAGTGTGTGGAGCAGGAGACTGGAAATATGTCATGGTTTTCATGACCAGCATATTCTGTGTTTGCAAGTGTCAACACTAATGTGCAACCGGCTGGGTCTGAAGGAGACTTGAGGGAGCTTAAGATGTCTTTGAGATTCTTTTGTGCAATCTCTGGATTCACTTTCAGTAGCACTGCTGTGACCTGTATCAGTCATGCTCCAGGCCTACAGTGGGTTTCACATATTAGTACTGTTGCTATCGCATATTATGTAGATTCCGTGAAGGCTGGTGTACCATCTCTAGAAACATTGCCAAGAACACACTGTATCAGCGAATGGACAGTCTAAAAGTCAATCACAATTCCATGTATTACGGTGGGTAAGACACACGGAGGGAAGTCAGTGTGAGTACAGATACGAACCGCCCATGCAGAGAGGGAGCTGTGTATTGTAGGGTGCTGTAAGGGCCTGAAACGAAGGAAGCATTCTGACTCTGGAGCATTTGGAGAGGGAGTTTCAAGTCAGGTTTCTTACTTTGATCCAGGGTTCTTCATCTCATAGTTTCCCACTTGGAATCTATATTGTTTATGATTCAGTGCCTACCCTTAATATTTGTGGATTCAAAGTTGTAAGAAGAGAAAACATTCTGTTGGAGAGGAAAACAAACAAATGAGCTTGTTCTACAGGGAGTGTATATTACTCTGTCAGGGGTGATCAGCATATGTCTTGAGGTCAGTATGTTAGTCTGGGTGGATTGTAGAAATCAATTCATAGGCACTTCTATGTGTATAGAAAGAGCTTTATAGAAGCAGCAATTGTAAATTGAGAAAGCACACCAGCCCAGGACAGATCAAACTTATAAGTCCAATCATAGTCCATATGGCTGACACCAATCTGTAAATTCCTCTCGATTCATGCAACATATGCAACAACGCTGAGTACAGGCAGATCACAGGCTAGTTAGTGGGTGGAAGGTCTTGTGGATCCAGTGGCCTTGAAAGCATCTTAGTGCTAACATGGGTTTCCATGGGACTCCTCCAGCTCCAAGGCTCTGGCTGCTATTTGCGTAGCTCCATGTGACTTGTGAACAGGAATGCCTCGCATGGAGAGAATGTATGTGGCCTCTAGTGAGATGTTTATCTTATTTGCACCTCCAAATTAGGTCATTTAGCTGCAAACTGATTGACAGGCTAGAGTTCATTCCTTTGCAAGTTGACAGGAAATCACTTAACTGCCACAGTCGAATAGCTTTCAGGCAGACTCAGTGAAGTTCCTGGGTAGTGCTAACTGTTAAGGACTCAACTAATGGCTGTAAAGTTGGTGGTTTGAAAATTGGTGTCATTTATTCAAGTATAATATATTGAAAAAAGTTGCTTTTCACCCAAACTAAAAGTCTGCTAAAACTGATCATTTCCAACTCCTAGTAATCCTATAGGACAGATGAGAACTTCTCATATAAGAATACCAAGCCTGTAGTTCCTTATGAGGTTATTCTACCAAAAATTTCTCCCACAGAGCAGTTGCTGGGTCTGAATGATTGACTTTTCATTTAACTACTGGGCAAGTCACCACTGTACAACCATGGTAGGTAGTTCTTACCTATCCATTCAAGTGAAAATTTTAAAATATTATATTCTGTCAAATAATCATTATAGTTTAAAATTATATATTTCCGAAAGTCTTGCTGTTTTTCTTCCTGACTCTTCCCCTAGATCAAGGATCAGCAAATTTCTTTTTTGAAAAAGGCCTGAAAATCATACTTTATGATTCCACTGGTCATATACTCTTGGAGACTATTACTGAACCCAACTGATGGAGTGTGAAAATAGCAGCAAGCAGTAGAGAAGGACATAGCCGTGTGCTGATAGAATTTTATTCACAAAGAGAGACTCTTGGCCATGAGCCCGTTAACCAAAGCCCTATCTGAAGGTCTGCATAAGTAACAGACAACATTCTTCCTTAAAACAATTTTATTGGAACTTCATGTACATATGCTTCAATTCAATAATTCAGTCATATCAAGAATAGGTGTAGAGCTGTCTATCTTCTCTGCACCAAGAGCAACTCCCCTGACACCACTCCTCATCCCCTGGAAATGTATGCCTGCACCAAATTCATCTCCACCCTTTCCCTGGTCAGGAACACCTCCCAGTTGTTGACTCGACCCTTGTCTGTGTAGGTGCCGAAATAACTGGAGACACTGACAGATGAGCACTTCATCAGCTCGAGAGTCCCACATTCCCTGACCTCACTGATCCCTTGTCGAAGCTTCTAGTCAGCACCATCTCAAGGGACATTGACATAGCAGCCAAGCTCATTGGAGCCGGGACTGGAACAGTTGGAGTGGTGTCTCTGGAGCCGGCATTGGGACTGGGTTTGGGAGCCTCATCCTCGGTTATGCAGGAACCCCTCTCTGAAGCAGCAGCTATTCTACATCATCCTGGACCTTGCCTTCTTGATGGCTTTTAATGTAGGGGTTTTTAATATAATATTCACATGTAATACACTTGCATAGTTAAATCACTTTTTGAAAGAATTGTAAATATATATATATACCTATATCATAACAAATTCTTATGTTCCCTCCCCCTCGTGCATTCATTGCTTGCTCCCCAAATCCCCTCACCCTCCTGACTCCTTTGCTCCCCACATGCCCCAGACCAATGTATCAGTTATTGTCTCTAAGTATCCACTCCTTCTGTGCTTAACACACTTGGAAACCCAATAGAAACAATAAAACACATAGAAACAATAAAACACAAAAACAAAACAGCAGGAAGAGAATAAAAACATTATAAAAATGAAAGTAAAGAGTAAGAAAGGAAAGTTCACCTTCAGTATTTTAAAGTCCAGAGGTGGGTGGGGATCTGTTGTAGAACAAGTGAGAAATACTTGACCCTAGAGCAAATTCAGGTTGGGTCAAGAGGTAGGTCAACTGACCAAGTATCATATTATGCCATGGTCTGATCCACTATGATCAAGTTTGCAGTCATCTCTGTCTGATAATAAAGCTTGTCAAGAGGATCTGCCAAATGCCTAATATGACTAGATATTCTCCAGATGGACTTTGAGTTCCCACTGTCCACTTAGCCTTTAACAAATTGGAGGTTCACAATTGTAGCTCTGAAACTTTTCCCTTCATCATATTTGTATTTTGTTGTCACCATCTTTGGATCACACAGGCTGATGTGCTTCTTCAGTGTGGACTTACTTGACGCCTCACTTAGACTGGTGCTTGTTTGATGACAAGACCTTTAAGACCCCAGATAATCGATAGCCTTGCGCCATTTGCTTTCTTCACCACACTTTGCTCTAATGCCCTTATCTTTAGTGATCTCCCCATGAAGGCGAGGATTGCGCAGAGCCATGTTATAAGATCCTGTCCTCAGAATAAGATCACCTAGAGCACTGATCTAGCTAAATCTTGTCACAAACCATGGGCACTTCTATCGAGTACCTGGAAAGTGACAGGTGAGACTCCACAACCACCAAGGTAGATGAGGAGGATGAAATGAGAAGAGAAGTGGGTGCTCCCCCCTTTTTTGTATGCTTTATTTATTTATTTTTAAAATATTTTATTAGGGGCTCATACAACTCTTATCACAATCCATGCATATACATACATCAATTGTATAAAGTACATCTGTATATTCTTTGCCCTAATCATTTTCTTTCTTTTTTGTACATTTTATTAGGGGCTCATACAACTCTTATCTCAATCCACACATATACATGCATCAATTGTATAAAGCACATCCGTACATTCTTTTCCCTGATCACTCTCAAAGCATTTGCTCTCCACTTAAGCCCTCTGCATCAGGTCCTCTTTTTCTTCCCCTCCGTCCCTGCTCCCCCCTCCCTCATGAGCCCTTGATAATCCACAGATTGTTATTTTGTTATATCTTGCCCTATCCGGAGTCTCCCTTCCCCGCCTTCTCTGCAGTCCATCTCTCAGGGAGGAGGTCACATGTGGATCCTTTTAATCAGTTCCCCCTTTCCAACCCACTCACCCTCCACTCTCCCAGCCTCGCCCCTCACGCCCCTGGTCCTGAAGGTATCGTCCACCCTGGATTCCCTGAGCCTCCAGCGCTATTATTCTATCTTTCTGTATTTGTTTATAGTTTCTGTTATTTGCTTCCTGTTTGGAGCACAGAAGAAGTGGATACATAAAGACAACCACTGAGGCAATGGTTTATCTGGAAGGGGAGGGAGAAGGTAATTGGGGAGTGATCAGAGGGTGCGGGAGGCAGGAGGAAACATTAGAGCTGATTGTGATGATGCATACGGAACTCTTTTTAGGTCTGGTTTAACAAGGGAAGTGTGAAAATTATATCAAGAAAATTATTTTTAAAAAGAAACCAAACTTTTTACTGTGCGTGAAGGAGGAAGAATTTTTGCTTAGGGGACAGTGAATTCATTTTAATGGGTGTGTAGCAATTCACAGAAGAATAAAAATAATAGTTGTACAACATAAAAAGAATGGTCAGTGGCACCGAAGCACACATGTAGAAGTTGTTGAATTGGTAACTGCTTTCTTGTGTATATTTTTGCAAAATAAAAAGTTACATAAATGATAATGATTATGGGGGAGAAAATAATGTAAAATTGATTGTGGTAAGGATTATACAACCCCTTTGATATGGTTGAATTACTGAATTGTATATTATGTGGATAAATTATCAATAAAATGTCATTTTGTTATTTTTTAAGAGAAGTGGATGCTCAGAAATAGTCATCATTTTACCCTCACTTTACCCAATAGCCTGAATCTCTCATAGACTAACCTTGTCCTTAGGATAGGATGGAGCTACCAAGAAAGAAGGTCACCAAGGAAAATGGCATCCTCGGGAATTTCCTTCATTGTGGCTCACAGCTCAGGCCAACCACGTGCATTTCTACCAAACTGCCCATGGTTTTCAGGGAGGACTTGTTTGTCCACAGTCAGTGTGAATGATGAAGAGGAGAGATTGAATCACAGAACGCGGGTCAGGAACATCCCCTCCAGGGGCCATTGCTCAGCCTTTCCTACTCGGAGCCAACCTTCTGCTTCCACAAACACAGCACACGTGGATCACCTGCAGTGTAAAATATGGCAGCACAACTCAAACTCATATTCTTCCCATGTTGATCAGAGATACCTGTGGCGGTGACACCCTTCTGGATTCTTCTTGGTGACATGGATGTCTTACCCTGTGAGCACCTTGAACATCAAACACAGTGCTTTTCATCTTAGAACTCTTTTAAATTAGATCTCCTCTGTACTCCTAGGTGTAATAGTGCAGGTAGAGCTGCTACAGACCAGTGATGGGCTCAGAAAGCTTTCTCAGAGGGCTATGTCTCACTGCCATGTCTGCAGATAGCAAGTTTCTAGATCTATCAGGCTCTGGGAAACAAAGCGTGTGTTATGTGGCAAAGAAGCCTAGTGATGACAATTTTAGCAACAGCCCCGTCTTCAAAATCAACACACTGCAACCATGATAGCTCAGCCAGCTAAGCATGTTTTAGCAATAATCTGAAACCTGGAGACACTGGCATGTATTATGTGGGAAAAGTACCAGGAGGCACGGTGAAAGGAACGTGGACAAACATCTCAAGCGTCAGGAGACCAAGAGGGCAGCAGAGGGAGCTCAGGGTACAGGGGACACAGTTTTTGCCATGGGAGCAAGGACAGGGGTGCTGAGTGCTTGTTTCCTCTTGTGTCTAGACTTTCCCAATTTACCCAAGCCGAGAGCCTCTCCGGGAACTCCTCCGGAAGGGCAGTTCAAATATCTCTTATTTTCCTGCCCTGAAAATGAAAATCCATCGTTCTTCCTGAGAAGACAGGGAGAAACACATCAAACTTGGGATAAGTTGAAATCAATCCCAGAAGGCCCAGTGTTCTCTCAATGTCATTAAATTCTGCCCTCAATGTGCTTCTTTCAACACATTCCGTTTCTCTCCACTGTTGTATTTTTCCCCAAATGCCAGTTGGTTGAAACTGTATGTGTGCACATCTGACGCCAAATATCTTTTGAAGAGAAAACAACTCAAAACAAAGCATGATTTTACAATTCCTGAAATAATTTATACTTAAATTATTAAGTGCCGGGAGGCACTGAACTGCATAGTGTCTGCTGGGAGAGAGGCGTAGTCTCAAAGTTTTTGGCATTTTCAGGGCCCCAGTTGGGAGGCGTGGTCGACCATACTGGTTAAACCCATTGGCTGAATCAAGCCCATCTGACCTAGATGGCGTCTCAACCAGGTGTGCCGGCTTCCTCTCACAAAGACCTGAATGTGAGCATGCCCTTTAGCCTTAAGCAGCTTCCAACTTCCTGTAAGGGTCGAGAGAGGCTTTGGCACGTAGAGTGACAGCCCATAGTTCTGCCTCACAGCATCAGTGTCTAAAGAAGACATGGGTGTTGGAGAGTGTGGGGCAATGATGATACTCTCGGGTGGACCTGATGGTTTCAAGGAACTCCATACTGCCCAGTCCTCGACACACAGGATAATTCCATACTGTCCAGTCCTCGACACACAGGATATACGGGAGCCTCAGTCAGGGCAGGAGCAATGAAGGCTGGAGGGAGAGAACACTGGGCTCAGAAATGCTGGGTTTTCCTTTGGCCATTCACACACACCTCTTAGGAAAAGAGATCTCTCATTGCAGCCTAACACACAAATAAGTTCAAAAGAAGAATTACCCTACAATGGCCTCAGAAGAAACAAAAGAACCTCTATTGATAAACACAGGGTTCCCTCCTATGCAAATCATTCTGCAGGCACTAGGTTAAAATCCCAGCCTTGGGTACTGAAAGCTATCAGTTCTCTTCTGACAGGGCTGTGGGTCCCTTGGGAAAGCAGAACTGTGGTCTAAAGATGCCATTTCTGTGAGTTCTGTGCCTGGTGACAGTTCCCCAACCTGAGGGTCTCATATATCAGTGTTGATTCTATGAGGATGGTTGTAACTGCAAGTGACTGACATATTCCAATTATTTTTATTTACAGGCGTCCTGTCCCAGGTGCCGCCTCAGGAGTCAGGGCCAGCACTGGTGAAACTCTCCCAGAAGCTGTCCCTCACTTGCACTGTCTCTGGTGTCTCCATCACCAGCATTGGTTACGACTGGAACTGGATCTGCCAGACCTGAGAGAAAGGACTGTGGTGGATGAGATACAGAGATTATGATGGTGGTACAGATTATAACCCGTCATTCCTGAGCCGACTTTCCATCACCAGAGACACATGGAGGAATCAGTTCTCCCTGCAGCTGAGCTCCGTGACTGCTAAGGACACCGCCATGTATTACTGTGCAAGGAACAGTGAGGGAAGTCAGTGTGAGCCGACACAAGCCTCCCCTGCAGGGAACACATTGGGCAGCAGGGGGCGTGCAGGACCCACTGAACACACACACCCAGTCCTAGACAGACACATGAATGACAGGGAGGATTTCCTGTTGAATGAGGGTTTCCTCTCTTACCTCTCAGCCACACCAGGGACAATTTTTTTTTCTCTCCACTCACCTCTAAATTTACAGGCTTTTTAATTTCCTCCCTGCATACTTGAACGGAGGAACAAATATTAACGTTACTCTGATCCTTCATACTCATCTTGTATGACCGATTTTCCTTCTCTACAAACTGATTATCATGGTCATTCTCATCCTATCTGTTACTCAAAATCTATTGACAATGAAATACAGGCATGCACAGATTCATGAGTGCAAAGCATGATTTCAAATGTCCTGAGCTCGCTGATCTATTACAGCCCGGGCAGGCCTCTGGAGTTCTTTCTACAATGCTCCCTGTGCACTGTGTGTGATAATTGACTAAAGATCTCTAAGTCTGAGAAAATAAATGGGTGACTTCTGGGGCTAAACTTGTGGCATATCCTTCATAATGCTTGCTCTCCACTGTCTCCCTTGATGCAAAAACAAGTGTTCCAGGCACAGAGGGGAACAGGTGAACTGGAATGAGCTGTCTGGTTCGCGGACTCCTTTGTAAGATTACTCATTGGAGTCCCAAGGAAGTGAACGCTTGTTGGAATGAAAACTTTGATTTCCAAAAGAAAGCAAATGTGTCATAAGAGGAGGACATTCCACACTCATATCTCAGAATGCTTTTTAGAACTGAGAATAGTGTGACTTCACACGTATTTTGAATCTGTGATCAGGGGAACTGATTCCTAGAGAAAGGACATCCTGTTTGGTAGAGTGTCAGCAAAACAGAGGAAAACGCTCAGTTAGAAGCACAGACAGAGTGGCTGCAAAAATGGTATCAAACTTAAGAGCAAGTGAGGATGGTTCAGGACTTGGAAGTTTACTTATTTGCTGTAAGTCTTCATGAGTAAAAGTGACTCAAAAACACCCAGCATCTTTGATGGCCTGAGGTGCAGAATGGTCAGCTAAGTGTAATTACCTAAAATAATCTGAAACCGTTTTTTAAAATTTTAAATGTTAAATAATTTTAAAATTATTTAACATTTAAAATTTAATAAATGTACCAGTCCTAATTAAATTACAGCTATATGTTTTTCAATCAGGAGAACAAAGTATAATAAATAACTAATATATAATATATGCAAATAAAGGTTATTTACAACTCCACTACCCTGGTGGCATAGTGGATTTCACATTGGGATGCTAAGTACAAGGTAAGCAGTTCAAAAGCATCAGCCACTCCAAGGGAGACAGATGAGGCTTTAAAAAGATTTACAAGGAATGTAAATTATATAATCCAAATCCAAAGAAGCCAATAGTATCATAGCTTAAAAAACAAAAACAAAAAATTTTAAATAGTATCAGAGCTTAACTTGTGAGATTCTGGCATGCAGAAGGCCATGGATGACAGTGGAAGCTCAAAATACATTTGCAGGATCTCCACAGGGAATACACCTCCTGTGATTTTCCTCTGACCGTAACTGAGGGGTGGAAAAAGCTGGTGATCAGAGAGTATTGGAGAGATGACTATAGAATTTCAGAGTGACACATCTGACTTTGATGGTTAAAACTTTTCACTTGATCTCTCCTTTTATGAATTTTGTGCTGAATCTGGGTTTTAACATTTTATGTGATTTTTACAAATTTAAGGGATTATTTCTGCTGTGTTTTGTTATTGTTGGTAGCACTTTTGATCCTCATATATTTTTATATGTTTCTTAATGTATGAAGCACAGGGTGGGTGACTCCACAGAATAAGGGTTCCTGGGGGTTTCAGCAAGAGAGATGGGGGAGTTAATAGGAGTTGAAGAAGGAAAAAACATGTTTTCTAACTCTAAAACACTGCTGGATACAATTTAACTGTAGAATGGGATGATGTCTGGATTAGGTCTTAATAAAAGGGTTTTTGTTTGAAAGAAATAAAATGTTAAAACATATTAGTTTTGAAAAAATGTTTTAAAATATTTTTATTTTGAATACTTTCAAAAATTATTTTAACAAAATAATATTGAAAATTAAATAAGAAATCTAACATAGATATAATATTATCTATTATATATTTCATAATAAAATTGCCAATTTCTCAATTAAAAAAGTTTTACAGTGCCTAAAACTCTAAGAGGCAGATTTACTCTACTCTAGACAGTCACTATGAGTCAGTGCCAGTGAGTTACGTTAATTGTGTTTCCAATTTGAATCTTATTTTGGTTGCTTATGTCCATTAGTTTATTTTCTGTATTTTGTTTAAACATATTTAACACTATTGTCAGGAATTGTTTTTTTTCCCATTACCATGGTCTTCATAGAATTTCCTACATTGTGTTTTTAGGTTAATAATCTCATCTTTTCTGTGACATCATTTATGATATTGTTTATATTTATTAACATGTTAATGGTTTTCCTTTTAAAGATATTTTTTCTGGTTGTGCTTCAATTTACAAAGTAGCTTGATAAAAATAACCTTATTCTTCCATCCTTTTGCATTTTCCCCTTCTTTTATAGTGTAAGGACGACTTAACAGAATATTTCCGTTCAACCAATGTCTGAGGTCACCAGAAAAAGCACACCTTATTCACAGGCATTGGATGCAATAGTTTTCTCACAGAGAGAAGAGACAGAGCCGGCTCATCATCAGGAATGGGCACCAGTCTCCACAGCCAGTGGTTTCACACTGTGGCCAGTGCAGGAATGGAGGTTTGCAAGCATCCCTCCTTTGTGCTGAAAGTGAAGAACAGTGTTCCCTCCTCAACAGCAGAGATAGAGAAATAAGGTTGTGCTATAAGGTGGAATCTACTGGAAGGCTGTGCTATAAGGTGGAATCTACTGGAAGGCTGTGCTATAAGGTGGAATCTACTGGAAGGCAGTGATATGGTTTTGTTGTTGTTGTTTTGTATATTCCATGTAATGTATGTAACAATCAGTTTGGGGAATGTTAGCTTATGTTCAGAAGAAGGTAGGTGTGTTGTAGGATGCCAGCTACTAAAGAGTAATTTTAGATCCAGAAGCCTTGGGAAAGGCAGTCAGACAGCAAGGTTATCACATTCCAGTAGCCAGCCTGACACATTTGGTCCTAAGCACACCTGGGTCTGTGATGGACTCTGGGGAAGGGCAGCAGACTGCACTTGGACTGCCTGCTTCTTCAATTTCCAATTCCTATTTGGGTTTATCTCAGATGTATTTTTGTCATGGGCGGTAACATTCTTGAATTTTTGTTCTTTGTTTATCTGTTTTACATTAGATGACACCCAGAATTGATGAACACATCGAGATAGCAAAGAGAATAAGAGATTCTGGGGCCTACAGTAGGGGGTGGCGGGGATAAAAGGGAGCTAATGCCAAGGAGTTCAAGAAGGAAGGGGGTGTTTTGAAACTGATTCTGGTAACAATTGTTCAATGCTGCTTGATGCACTTAAACTAAGAATTGATATGATTATAAGCACCAAATAAAATGGTTTTGGAGAAAAAAATGAGAAAATAATTAAATATTAAATAAAGACTATTCCATTGCTAACAATTTTTTAATTTCAAATTTCTGGCTTATATCATAATCTCTTTTCCAGTTCCATATTTTAGCTAGTGTTTTGAAGTGTTGTACCAGCAAGACTTTCCATCAGTTTCTGATTATGCATGAAGAAATTATCTTTCATTTTTAATTTATTTTTCTCATGGTACATGTATAGGCAACAAAATAAATTTTCAACAATTCTTTTCATGAATGATTCAGTGGCCTTAGATTATCATCATGTTCAACAATTGCCAACAGCTGTAAGCTTTCCTATCACACACATCACAGACACCCATCAAAAAGAATTCTGACTTGACAATTCCCTCCTTTACATGGGACAAATAACTTTTACTTTCTTGCTTCAATTATTTTGAATAGAAGTCTGCTTTAAGTATCTTTCTCTTCATGTGGAAAGAGTGAAGCCTACACTCTGTTCAATACCTTCATTGTCTTTCAGGCAGATTTCTTTCTTAATCAGTATTTTATTGCGGAATATATCTCAATATAATATCTATATAATTATCTATATCTATAGATCATACTTCCTTCCACTGTACCCAATTCAGATTGTCTTCAAGTTGTAGCACTCTCTACCTCCAAAGTTTTTCACAGTGAGGGAGAGTCAGTGTGAGTCCAGACATAAAACTAACCTCAGGGAGAAAGCTGACCTGCAGGAATGCTAAGGACCCATCAGCTCTGGACCAAGTGAAGAAAGAAGTGAGGACAGGAGCCTGGATAAGGACTGCAGTGCCTGGTCAGCGAGAACTGCTGTGCTGACCACTGTGGTAGCTCTACTGCCCATGGCAGGAAACCTGCTGAGACAACTCCACATGCAAATACCAGTCCCATGAAACCACAGCATGCATGTACTTAAATTCATATTTCTTCTTGCCCTGGAGAGCATTTTCTGGATGTCACAAATCTTATCCACATGAACATGAATTTTGTGTGGGTGTTCCTCTTTCTGGTGGCGACTCCGGGAGGTGAGTGCTTCAGAGATTCCTACATGAAGTCTGGAGATGCAGCATCTGAGCGCATGACTCCCTGTGTTTCTCTTTATCCCCAGGTGTCCTGGCCCAGGTGCAGCTACAAGAGTCAGGCCCTGGACTGGTGAAGCCCTCACAGACCCTGTCTCTCACCTGTGCTGTCTCTGGATTCTCTTTAACCAGCAATCATGTTACCTGGATCCGCCAGGCTCTAGGAAAGGGTCTGGAGTGGATTGGGGTAATATGGCATAATGGGGGCACAAAGTATAATCCAGCTCTCCAATCCCGGGTCAGCGTTTATTTTTCATACTCCTTCTAACCATGCAGAAACAACCTGGGGTTAATTATCTCATTGTTAAGCAAGCATATTTGATACACATAGCAACTCTTGTGACCTATTTTCCCAGAGCTTGCACACGTTCTTGTTCTTAACAGTCTGTTCTAAATGTAAACTCACAGAAGAAATCAGCAAACAGTGACACATAGGTCTTGAGACTTCTCAGCCGTTTCAAGGCTGAGTCTTTATGGCCTTCAACAAGGGTCCTAGAATCCAACCTTGTTCTTCAACCTGCCTGCCCCAGAGCTCTGAAATTGGAACCTGGACTTATAACATAGGGGAATGGTGAGCCTTATATTCCACATATGCATGATGAGTGGGTAGGAGAAATTTTATGAAATGTGTATTTCTCTAGTAGGCTGATTTGCAGATTAGTTTTATAGGGGCACTAACCTACACCTCTGTCAGATAACTGCCACTTCACACCTCCTTGCCTTAGAAACTCACTGGTGCTTGCAAAAGGCCAATGGTAATGATATCCAAGTAGCCACTCAGGCTAATGCCTCCCCACTTGATCGCAGCACAGCCTCTTCCCTCCACACTCATTTTGTCTTCCTACCCCTTCAGCCTCCTGGTGGAGCATGTTTTACAAGCTCATGCCCACACACTAGCTATCCACCCTCTTCCTAGAAGCCCAAGTCTATGGATGGGACATCCTAGAATACAAGTGAATAAGCCCTTTCCAACAGTTTGTGTTGTTTGTCATCAGTTGAACATTATTTAGAGAGCTTGAACCTCATGCTCTGGGCAAAGATGACGGAAGATAAGTTATCTCTTTCCTTGATCCATCTCATTTACCTTCAAGCTTCTGCCGTCACCTTGGCTCTTGGCATTACCCATTTACCTACAACTAGACGTTCTTTGAGTATAGCATGCATCCTTTTACAAATGCTTTATCATTGCCATCTGTAAACACAAGAGCTGCAGAGAGGAGAAAATAAGCATCCCCCTTGGCCTGTTTCCTAGTTAAGGCTGTCTCTGCATTGACCAGCTCACCTCTAGGATTTGCTGTTCATGTCCCTCTGTCTCTTATTGTCCACTTCAAAAAGAAGTTTCACTGATTAGCACACTCTGCTGTGCCTATTACTATGGGCCTCTAATGGATTCCCCCAGCCTAAGTCATTTCTTAACACTCAGTAGATTATTCAAGGAGATGCGAGCTCATAAAGTTTGATGAAGAGCCCAGATGAGTTGGAGTGAACACACACTAGCAGGAAACTCACAAAATGACATTTGTATTCTAACAGTCATATTAACATACACATGCATATTGTGAACAAATTAGCACATCTACTACAACTAACAAATCTTCATATAATACCCTCAGATTAATAAATACACATGCATTTACTTAAGAAAAACCACAAAGACACACTAAAATATACTAGAATTATAATAATAAAATAAATGCAGAACAGACTACAAGTTCTGTCACATTGTATAACATCTTAAGGCAATGTGCTAGCACACACAAAACACACAGACATAAAGTGCATACAAGAACATACACTGAGCTACAAGAATGTGGAGGTCTGTGGTAGGGACATTTTCTCTGCAGGTAGAGGAAATAGGTACCTAATTTAACTAATCCTTCTTAGGCTCCTCTACATTTCTCCCCTGAGGGCCCCTTTTATCTGTGGGCTTTCAGTGACCCCTGAGCCCAGCCATATCCCTGTATTGGTGTTTGTGTCTGGGTTCCCACAACCTTTCCCTCTGTGTGTCCGACTCAGAAATACACGATCGTAACTACAGCAGTCACACTGCTAATTGAGGGAAAATCAGTTCCTGGTCATGTCTCTAGAGAAGGATATTCTGCTCTCAATAATATGTGGAGGCATAGCCACCCACAGAACTTGAAGGGAACCTGTGGGTGCCCTGTGCAGAATAGGACGTGTATAGCCCATGCACAAGGGGACATAGGGCACGAAGGGAGGTGAGTTCTGTGGAGGTACCTTGAGACTAAGCATAAAATGTGTCTTGTCTCCCTTTTCCCACTCTTGTATCAATATTCACAACTACTGAATTAAACAAACAGCCTTTGGAGAAAAAAAAAACGGACTCTAAAATCGGTCTGTGGTGGACAAGGGCAGACAGGAGCTGTGAATTAATAAAATGAATGAACTCAGAGAAGAAAGTCTCCGATTGGATGAATGGAGACAGGCGACTTGATATAGGATTGGGCTACTGGTGATAAGTTCTTGTAATATGTTGTCTGGAAAAATATATATACACACAAGCTAATAAAGTGAGATCCTTTGCACAGCAGGGACTGTTGTCCCAGGGAAGGAGGGAATACAGGAGGGGTATTGAATGCAAGGCATAAAGAGCTTGATGAAGCAGATGATGTGAACAGAATTCATCCTAGATGTAGGAATTACCAATTATATGGGAAATGTGGCGCGATTCAAGGGGAAAACGAAACAGAAACTAAGTTCAAAATCATCCTATCGTCACAGGGAGATTGGGTGAGTGTTTGAGAAAGATGTGAGGAGATGCACTGATTCCCTGAGGGATACCGAGAAGGAGAAGAATCCCCAGACACAACAGGAAGCCAGTGGTGAAGCTCCATCTGCACCTGCTCCTCGGTCTGAGACCTGTGCTCTGGGTCCTGAGGGCCCCTGCAGCCTAACCTCTTCCACTAGAGTACATTCGTGTCTTGGTTAACTCTGACTTCCCCTAACTGTATGCGTTGGTCTGGGTAGATTAGAGAAACAAATCCATAGACACACGCATATTGTGTATAAGAGATTTAATATAAAGGGCAATTGTACATTAAGAAAGCATCTCAACCCCAGTTAGGTCCAAGCCCATAAGTCCATAATTTGCACATATGTTGGATACCAATGTATAAATTCCTCTTCAGACTTATGAAGTACATGCAATGATCCAGAATGCAAGATGATCACAGGAAAGTGGGCAGAAAGTCTTTGGATCGAGTGGCATTGTAAGTTTCTCAGTGCTGACGGGGGCTCTACATGGATTCTCCAGCACCCAGGGCTTCATGAGGTAGATCCACATGGCTTCTACTCAGGGATGTCTCACAGGGGGTCACCCTTGTCAGTAGGGTGTCTCCCAGGGATTAGAAAGAGTGTCTTCCCCTCAAAGATGGAATATGGGATTTCCCAGAATTCTAAGGAGATCGAGATGCCCACACATAGGCGTCATTGGCTATGATCCAATTGACAGACTCCAACCCTTCCCTCTTTATCCTCTCAAGTCCCAAATTTACACCAGATTATATAACTACCACACTGTTGAGTCTTTTGCACAGAATTACAGAGCTATGTCCTTGAATTTCAGATTGTCCATTTGAAGTTATAGTATATTCTTACTATTGTCTCTGGAGATGGTAAATTGGCCCTTCAGAGAATCTATGTGGCTTTTCCTACCAACACTATTAATGTATGAAACCCACTTCTGCCCATTCTCTGGGCCTAGGCAGACCCTTTGTGTATTATACACACAGACAGTGAATGCAGAGACAGCAGGGGAGAGTCTCAGAGAAGCCTCAGGCTGCCTAAAATCTCCCTCAGATTCCATAGCTCCACCTCACACTGGACACCTGTAAACACACCGACATCCTGATGATGAAAATCATAACATATTCACTGCCTCTCACTCACGCCCCCTCATACACACTTTATCTGCATCAAAGCACCATTTGAAATTCCAAAAAGGAAAATTGAGCTCAATACAGATTCCATGGTGACTTGATGTGTTCAGTCCTGAATGTTGGCACCTGGGAATTCCAGAGTTGGAGCACCTCTCCAAGAACTTCAGAGTTGGGACTTGGATGGTTTTCATCAGCAGGGGAGATGTCTATTTGCATACCTTTTGCCTATATAGTCATAAGTAATGTTGAATGACTTCTAAGAGAGTCACTCCAAGAGTAGCTAAGGATGTTCTAGATATCTTGGAGAGCTCTGCGTGTGGAGTTCATTATGCGATGGACTGCTAAATGCAAGGTCAATCATTTTAAATCTCCAATGGCTGTGCAGGGGAAAGAATGCTCTCCACACCCATGAAGGTTTACAGACGCAGAAGCCTAGAAGGGCAGTCCTATTCTATCCTATAGGGTTGTTATGAGAAAGAATTGACTTAATGGAAATGTCAACCTACAGTTAGAGACACTTCCTTGAAATGTGCCCACCTCCTCCCCACCCCTTTGTGTGGTGCTTATTCTTTTCTTGATGCAGTTAAATATTCCCCGTAGAAATATATATTTAATCTGACACAAGCTTCCCTTGTCTAATTCTGTTTTAAATTATCTTTTGGAAAGGAAATTCATATGCTAAAAGTAAAACCCTCATCATCACCTTCTAGACCTTCCCTAATTGTCCACTAGAGCTGAATATGACAGTGGCTCCTGAGTTTTGCTCCTTCCCTGCAGGTTTGTCTTGCCTTAATCAAGCTTGCCTTCCCTTCACAAATCTTTTGCACACCAAGAATTTTAAGGTATCAAGTTACACTTAGATGTTCTTTAAATGCTGAAGATCTCTACATCTCCCAGAGAAGCCAATGCTGTTCGTGAATTTGCATAACACATCAGGACGTTTCCAGGGCATCTTCCTAAAACTAGAGGAAGTCTCCCATGGTTAAGGAGTTGATTTTGTTCTCCAAATCTAGGTATTATGCTTTACAATACTAATGCTTTCTTTTTTATTAAATACTTTTATTGGGGGCTCTTATGGCTCATATCACCATCCATGCATTCGTCCATTGTCAAGCTCATTTGTACATATGCTGCCATCATCATGTTGGAAGTGTTTGCTTTCTACCTGAGCCCTTGATATCAGCTCCTCATTTCCCCCCTCCCTCTCCCACTCTTCTTCCTTCATGAACCTTGATAAATTATAAATTTTTATTTTACATTTTCCACTGTCTCCCTTCACCCATTTTTCCATTGTTTGTCCCACTGGGAGGGAGTTATATGTCAGTCCTTGTGATTGATGCCCCCTTTCTACTCCCATCTTCCCATTATCCTCTTGGTATCTCTATTCTCATTATTGGCCCTGAGGGTTTTATCTGTCCTGGATTCCTTTTGTTGTGAGATCTTAGCTGTAGAAGTGTACGTGCTCTGGTCTAGTCAGATTTGTAAGGTAGAATTGAGGTCATGATAGTGGGGGGAGAAGCATTAAAGAACTAGAGGAAAGTTGTCTGTTTCAT
Source organism: Tenrec ecaudatus (assembly GCF_050624435.1). NCBI lineage: Eukaryota > Metazoa > Chordata > Mammalia > Afrosoricida > Tenrecidae > Tenrec > Tenrec ecaudatus. The sequence goes on from NW_027459502.1 coordinate 167,747, forward strand.
TGGTGCTGTAGTACACTCTGACTGACCCTTCTCTTTCTTGTGACCCATATGTAAAGGGATTTCCAATTGTCTATAGATGGGCTTTGGGTCTCCACTGCACACACTTCTTCATTCACATGGATATGATTAAAAAATTTTTTTTTGTTCTGGGTCTTTGATGCCTGATACATGATCACATGGACACTTCATGATCACACAGACTGGTGTGCTTCTTCCATTTTTGCTTCTCAACTACATGTCTGTTTGTTTATCTTCAAGCCAGTAAGACCAGAGCCACTATATCTTTTGATAGCAATGAACCATCAGCTTTCTTCACCACATTTGCTTATGCACCCAATTTGTCGACCGCCATCGTGTTGGGAAAGTGAGCATCACAGAATGCAGGGTTTTAGAACAAAGTGTTCTTACATTTGGGGAGTACTTGAGTTGAGGCCCAGTTTCCATCTTCAACCTTAATACCTAACATATCTATTTCCCTGCCATTACATATAAATATATTTACATAGGTATATGCCTATATTTAGACCTCTGTAAATGCCCTTTGCTTTCTAATTTTTCCTCCATTTCCTTTTACTTTCCTCTTGTCCCACTAACATGTTCAGTCTTAATTTGAGTTTCAGTAATTCCTCGCTCTGACTTTGCCCTCGATTAATCCCCACTAGGCATCCTATGCTTTCTCTCCAACGATTTTAGTTCATTTGTTGTTAACTTGTCCTTGGGTTGGTTGATCCCCTCACCCCCACCTTCTATTCTCCCACCTCTCCTTCTCCCATGTCCCCCCGGGACCACTGGTCCTGTTTTTCCTTCTCTGAATTGTTTATCCAGTCTTCTATCTAGATCGACATGCAGAGACATTAATAAGAACAAAAACAAGACAAAGCCAAACAAAACAACAGAGGAAGACAAAACCAACCGAACAAACAGAAATAACAACAAAAAGATAGCCAGTGACAAAACAAGAAATGCATATAAATCGTTGCAGGCTGGTTTTTGACTTTTAGGAATGCTTTCAAGTCGAGTCTGAAGGGGTGCTGTGTCACACTGTCCCCAACATCTAATTTTGGCATTCCCCGGGGACTTCATTGCTTTGCTTCCCTTGCTGTTGCATGCCTTAGTATTTTGCCCCAATGTGATGGGGTCTGATCAGACACAAGTCCCACCCTGAGTCTCCAGTGTTGTCCCCCATAGTGATATGGTTCAGTTAGGGACATCATGTCTTGTGGTGTGACTGGCCCTATGATCCTCACTGTGCCTTATCTGCTATGAGCAGTAATATCGTCCTTGGGGATTAGTGAGTCAGGATGTGTTCTTCTCACACTCCTACCCTCTTCGCTTCTCCCGTGTGCTCTAATCACAGATGCACATGTCCCCAAGCTTCAGCTTCAGTTCTGTTCTCTGAATTGCCTTCTTTAGGTAGGGGTGGGGGGAAGGGAAGGGGGAGAGTCCACATAGTTGGGATTGGGGCAAGCGCCATTATATGATTTCTAATGACTATGAGACATTTTGATGCTTTATTAAGAATCTCAAAATGTCAGTTTCTCCAAGTTTCAAAAATACATGCAACTGTCAATTATTTCAGAAATGGTAAAATCAGGTTTGCTTTTGTTTTCTCTTCACAGGAGATATTTGGGCTGGGATTCACACACATATAGTTTCAACCTACAGTAACTGGTAAAAAAGAATTAGGATGGAGAGTAACTGATTGTGTTGAGAGAAGCACATGGAGGTCAGATTTTAACAGCCTAGAGAGATTATCGGTCCTTCTGGGATTGATTTCAACTTGTCCCAAGTGTGATTTCTTTCTCCCCTGTCTTCTCAGGAAGAACAAGGAATTTTAATTTTTAGGATCTTCCTTTCAGGAAAATAAGAGACATGAGAACTGTAGTTGCTGAAGTGTCCTTGAAGAGGTACTCCACGTGGGTGAACTGGGAAACTCCAGACACAAGAGGAAACAAACTTGGCATCCCCTGCACCTGCTCCTGTGGCAAAGATTGTGTCCCATGTACCCTGAGCTCCCTCTGCTGCCCAGTTCGTGTTGTGATGCTTGAGATATTTGACCATTTAGCCTTCACTGTGTCTCCTGGTAAGTTTCCTACATTTACATGTCATTGTCCTCAGGTTTCAGATTGTTCAGTTAAAGTACACCCAGCTGGTTGAGCTGTTGTGGTTTCAATGTATCAATATGTGAAAACTGAGTTGTTGCTAAGACTCTCATCACAAGACTTCTTTGCCACCTAACACAGGTTGTGTTTCCCAGAACCTGATAGATCTAGAAACTTGATATCTGCAGACCTGAAAGTTAGACATAGCACTTTGAGACATTGCACATAGCTTTCCCAACTCATGACTGGTCTGTAGCAGCTCTACCTGAACAATCACACCTAGGAATAAAGGGGGGGATATAATTTAAAACCATTCTAAGATGAAAATCATTGTTTTTGACATGAAGGTGCTTACAGGGTAGGACATTCATGTCACCAGGAAGAATCCAGAAGGGTGTTACCTCCACCGGCATCTATGATCAACATGGTAAGGATGAAGACCTAAGAAGTCTGACTTTCATTTGTGACTTGGAGCTCTGTTACCATATTTTACTCTAGGTGATTCACGTGTGCTGTGCATGTGGAAGCAGAAGGAGGATGGTTCTGAGTAGGAGCAGCTGAGTAATGGCCTCTAGAGGGAATTTTTCTGACCTTTGTTCTGTGAGGTCAATCTCTACCCTTCATCATTTGCATTCACTATGGACAAACAATTTCTTCCTGAAAACCATGTGTAGATTTGTAGAAATGCAGACAGTTGGCCTGAGGTGTGAGCCATAACGAAGGGAATTCCTGGGGATACTATTTTTCTTGGAATGTTTCACTTTCTCTCTGGGCAGCCCAGTTCTACCCTTAGTACAAGGGTACCCCATGAAATGTGCAAGCTGTAGGGTTAAAGTGGGAGGTAAAATGATGAACCTTTCTGAGAATTTGCTTCTCTTCAAAACAAAACAAATCACTTTTATTGGCACTTTTCAAGTTATCGTATAATTCAATACCTCAATCATATCAAGAAGAGTTGTACAATCTCTACCACAGTCAATTATGGAACAATTTTCCCCTCCATAATCATTATTCATGTAATATATTTCACATACTTGCAAAAATGTATGTAACAAAACTTTCACCAGTTCAACAACTTCTGCATGTGTAATTCAGTGCCACTGAGTATTCTTTTCATGTTGTACAACCATTATTTTAATCACCCTGCATATTTTTCCACCACCATTAAAATTAATTCACTATCCCCTAAGCAAAAACTCTTCCTCCTTCACACATGGTAACCATAGATCAAGTCCCCCCCCCTTTCTTTTGTAATGTTCCTGATATAACATTCAGATTTCCATACTTAAAACACTTCTAGAAAAGAGTTGTATATCCATTGTCAAATAAGCTTAATGCTCACTCGTGCCTCACAGATCCACTAATTACTCCCTAATTCCCCTCCCCCTTCCATATAAACCATTGCCTCAGTTATTGTCTCCATGCATCCACTTCTTTTTTGCTTCCAAACAGGGAGACAATAGCAAAAACAATTAAAAACCCAAAAAAGAAACATAAAGAAACATAATAATAACATAAAGATACAAATTTAAGTAGAGTATAAAACAGAGAAGGCACCTACTTCTCTTTTCCTGTCCTCCTCTTCATCTGCCTCCTTGGTTGCTGTGGTAGTTGCATAATCTGTTGTCAATTTGAGACTTAAGAATGAAGGGGTGGAGTTTAGTCTGTCAGTGCGGGTGCAGTTTGATGACCTCATTTGGAGTCATTGAGGAGATAAATAGTTCCCTGGAGGCGGGACACAAGCTCATGCCCTGTGAGACATTCCTGTGAACAAGACACATGAAGCGACACTAGAGCCCTGGAGCTGAAGGAGCCACGTGGAGACCCTTGACAGCATTGAGATGTTTCCGCCTCCACTGGATCCAAAAGAATTTCCACCCACTGGCATGTGGTCTTCCTGCATTCGACATCATTGTATATGTTGTGTGAGTCTGAAAAGAATTTATAGTCTGGTATTGGATATATGGGCTAATTTCAGACTTAGTGACTTCAACTGGACTGGGCAGGTATGCTTTCTTAATGTACAATTGCTCTTTGATATAAAGTTCTCTCTTGTACACATATGAATGTCTATGAAATTTTTCCCTAGTCAACCCAGAGTAACACAGTTGTGGAGTTTCACATGTTCACTTTCCAGGCACTAGGTAGAGGTGCCCATGGTTTATGACAAGATTTAGCTAGATCCATCCTCTAGGTGATCATATTCTGGGTACAAGATCTTAACATGGCTCTGTTCAATACTTACCTTCATTGAAAAATGAATGAAGATAAGGGCATTACAGCAAAGTGGGGTGAAAAAAAGCAGATGGTGCCAGGCTATCAATTATCTGGGGTCTAAAAGGCTTGTCTTCAAAGAAGCAGCCATCTAAGTCAGGTGTCAAGGAAGTTCACAATGAAGAAGCACACCAGCATGTGGGATCCAAAGATAGTGACAATTAAATTCAAATGTAATGAAGGAAAAAGTCCCAGAGCTCAAATGATGAACATCCATCTTGTCGAAGGGTAGGTGAACAGTGAGAACTCAAAATCCATCTGAAGAATATCTAGTCATATTAAACCTCTGGTACATCCCCTTGAAAAGGTTTACCATCAGACAGAGATGATTGTGAACTTGATCACAGTGGATCAGACCATGGCATAATATGACAATTGGTCAGTTGAACTACCTCTCGACCCAACCTGTACTTGCTCTAAGGTAAAGTATTTCCCACTTGTTCCATAACAGTATTTTTTTTTGCTGAACTTTAAAATATTGATGGTAGTCTTTCCTTTCTCATTCTTTATTTTCATTTTTATCTTTATATTATTATTATTTTCTTCTTGCAGCTTTATTTTAGTTTTGGTTTTGGTTGTTTCTATTGGGTTTCCAAAGTTGTAACGCACAGACACGGATCCCTAGAGACAATAACTGATGTAATGGTCTATAGGGCCCTAGGGGAGTAGAGGAGTAGCAAGGGTGAGGAAATTTTGGGAGCAAACAATGAATGTGGGAGGGGGAAAGAACATAAGAATTCATTATGATATATATGCATATATACATATATATTTTACAACACTGTAAACATTAAGTCAGTGAATATTTTTTTAACATTTTATTTTATTTTTTCAATCTTTTTATTGGGGCTCATAAGGCTCTTATCACAATCTGTACATACATCAATTGAGCAAAGCACCCTTACACATTCGTTGCACTCGTCATTCTCATAATTCACCTTCCACTTGGGTTCCTGGAATCAGCTCGGTTTCCCTTTTTTGCCCCTGTCCCCCTCCCTCCCCGATGCCACCCCTGGTCCCTTGATAGTTTATAAATAATTATTATATCTTATCTTACACTCCCCGGCGTCTTCCCCTTACCCACCTCCCCATTGCCCATCTCCAAGAGAGGAGGTTACACATAGGTCTCCGAGATCGGTTCTCCCTCTCTACACCCCCTTCCCTCCTGGTGTCGCCACTCCCACCGCTGGTGTTGAGGGGTTTGTCTGTCCTAGATTCCCTGTGTTTCCAGATCCCTACTGCACCGCTGTACATCTTCTGGTATAACCAGGCCCGCTAGGTAAAATTGGGGTCATGATAATTGGGAGGGGAGGAAGCGTTCAGGAACTAGAGGAAGGTTTTTAGTTTCATTGTTGCTACACTGAACCCTGAGTGACTCATCTCCTCCCCACTACCCCTCTGGAAGGGATGGGATGTCCAGCTGTCTACAGTTGGGCATTGGGTCCCCATCATGTACTCCCCCTCTTTCACGGTGATATGATTCTCACCACCACCCCACCTTTGTTGTTGGAGACCTGGTCTCCTCTGCCCTTCATGATCACCTATATGTTGGTGTGCTGCTTCCGTGTGAGCTTGGTTGCTTCTGGGCTAGATGGCCGCTTGTTTGCTTTCAAGCCTTTAAGTCCCCAGATGCTATGTCTCTCAGTAGCCGGGCACCATCAGCCTTCTTCACCACACTTGCTTATGCACACTTTCGTCTTCAGTGATTATGTGAGGAAGGTGATCACACAATGATTGTTTTTGTTCCTTGGTGTCTGCTACATGGTCCATTCAACACCTTGTATTCGTTTAGGCCGTGTGCTTCTTCTCTTTGGGCTTTGTTGCTTCTGAGCTAGATGGCCGCTTATTTGCCTTCAAGCCTTTAAGACCCCAGACGCTATATATTTTTGTTAGCCGGGGACCATCAGCTTGTCTGCTAGCTTAAGGTGGGTCTCTTGCAGGAAGCAGATTGATGGGTTATGTTTTCTAATCCAGTCCTCCAGCCTCTTACTTTTAATGTACGAATTGAGCCCATTGGTATTCAGAGTGATTATTACTATCTCTGGCTTCATAGTTTCCATACTCTGTTTTGTGTTTTGGGTCTTTACCTATCTCCCTTCATATCAGTGTGCTGCGTTTGAGTGAGGGTTTCTATCATGTCCTCTTTTCCATCTGAGACCCTGTTGTCCTGGTACTTGTTGCTGGCATGTTAACTTCTAGATGGAGATGGGATATATGGTGGCCTCCCGATGGTTCTAGTTGGAACTTGATCTTCTGGCCATAGTGAGTCCGCCAGTATCTTCTGCAGGGTCGGGTGACTTGAAGCATATTTTTGAGTTCTTCCTTGTCCTGGAAGACCCTTACCCTCTATCTTAATGGATAACTTGGCAGGGTATAGGATTCTGGGTGAGGCATTTTTATCTTTCAGTTTTTGGAAGATGTTGCTCCATTCTCTCCTCCTTCATGGTTTCTGCTGATAAGTCTGAGCATATTCTTACCTGCGCTCCTTTGTATGTGACTGTCTTCCTTTCTCTTGCTGCTCATAAATTTTCTCTTTTTCCTCTAAGTTGGATATTTTTACTATTATATGTCTTGGCGTGTTGCTCTTGGTGTTTACCTTAGCCGGCGTCCTCTCTGCTTCCTGTATGAAAGTCTGATTCTCCTTTGCTAGGTTGGGAAAATCTTCTTCCAGAAATTCCTTTGCTATCTTTGCTGTCCATTTTTGTGTTATGTTGTGTTCCGGTAGACCGATTATTCGAACATTATTCCTCTTCATAGCATCTGTCATTGATCTCAGGCTGTCTTCTGTTTCGTTAATTTTCCCATCTGATTGTTTTTCTTGCTTGCTTCGTTCGGTTTGAGTGTCCTCAGTTCACTGATACGGTTCTCAGCCTCCTCAAGCCTAGATGTAGCTTCTGTGACCTTTTGTGTGGCCTCTGCTACCTCCTCTGTTAGTTTCTGCAGTTCCCTTTGGTGGGTAGAATTCATCCCCTCTATTGTGGACTTCATCCCCTCTATTGTGTATTTCATCCCTTCTATTGTTGCATCCTTATTCTGGGTTGCTTCTCTTAGCTCCTGTATTACTGCAAGCAGAGTTCTGAAGATTTCCTTTTGTGGCTGATCCATATCTGTTTCTTCTATGAGTGACATTAGGTCTGTTTAAGTGCCTCGTTTCTCTTATTTCTTTGTTGGGAGTGATGTGGTCTGTTGATTTTTTCTTGATTCTTTCATAGGCCCCATGCTTCTGGGAGACCGAGGTAACCTTATCTATGTTATTGTTAAGGATTCTTTCAGGCAATTGCCTATGACCTACTGTAAGGGTGGGTCAGACTGCTGTGTAGACCGAGTTCCCTGTCGGGTTGGTAACCCGCAATGCAGAGATGTATCAGCAGCTGGAATGGGGGCTGGAGCCTCAGTGAGTGTCCTCAGGCTGCTTTGACCAGGTGTGACAGGGTACCCTTAGCAACCCCCTTTATGGGGAGTGGAGGTTAGTAATAAAAAGGATTTAAAAGGTTAACGATTTAAAAATAGTTTTTAACAAAATATTGGGAAGGAGGAAGAAAAAAATTGGAGAGAGAGGGAGGAGAATCTGTAATAGAAGAGGGACAAGCTGTGATACTAGTAGAGGTGGAAGGAGAAGAAAAAGAGAGTGAGAAGGAGAATCTATAGAAAAGGGGCAGAAGAGAAATAAAAGCATTAATGAAAAAGTAGGAAGGAAGGAGAGAGAGAGTACAGCACAGAAAGTAAAATAACGGGAAGAAGAAATTAAAAACAAAACAAAAAACACAAAAAGGCAAAAAAAAAAAACCTATGCTAGATGGAGGATATGTAGATGTGTATATCTGAAAATTTCCCCCTTTTCCTCTAAGCGCTGGTGATGCCTAATAGAGCGCAGAGGTGGGTGAGTTCGTGTTGTCCCAAGATATGGTGCTGATCTATGTGATGGTGGGAATGCTCTTCAGCTCAGCAAGCCCTTCTAGGTCCAGCCGCTCCCCACTGGCAGTCCTTGTGCTCTAGCTGGGAAGTGCTAGGACAGCTAAGGGTACTGTGGGGGGGCACAGGCCACTGTGCCCGTCTCCTGTGGTGGCTGGGGAGGGCTGCGGCAGGCTTAGGGCTGGCACTGGGGACCCTACAGGGCCCCCAGGTGGTGAGAGCCGGCTGGAGCTCACTGACGGCTCCGCAGGGACTGCAAAGCTGAGTCCTAGGCTCCACCGCAGTTGGAATGTTTGATCTGCCCGGGCTGTGAGCGGGCACGGGAAGGCCCCTTGGACAGCAGCACGAAACGGCAGGGGGCAATGGCCCCTGTTCTCCGCCCAGGCTCAGAGCTCAGAGCCGTGTGGACAATGGCGGCTTGGCGCGAAACCGCAGGGGGCAATGGTGCCCGTCCTCTGCCCCCACTCAGAGCTCAGAGCTGTGCGGACAGCAGCGGCTTGGCGCGAAACCGCAGGGGGCAATGGCGCCTGTCCTCCGCTCAGGCTCAGAGCTCAGAGCAGTGGCTGCCGGGGTCCCTGGGGAAGGCACCCACTCTTGTGCCTGGCACCGGGAGGGGCCCTCGGGCAGACTCAGCAGCGTGGGCCACGGCGCTCTGCAGAAGCGCAGGGTCCGGGACAGGCGCGGGTTGGGCTATGGCTCCCGCCGGCGGGAAATGCTCAGCACAGGGTCCTTGCTGGGAGTGGAGCTGTTGCTAGGCTGCAGGGGGTGGGTGGGGGTGGGCGGCCGGCACACAGAGGGCCGGTGGAGAGGTCCTCGGCAGCAGTGTGAGTGGTGGTCACCCGTGGGGGTCGCCAGACAACCTGCGGGTCTGCCCCCCAGAGCTTGGATAAATGGAGGGAGGGACACGGCCCCAGGGCAGATCTCTGCCTTGAAGGGAGAGGGGAACCACGGGAGAGGAAAACTTCTCTCCTAGTGGGGATCCGCGAGTGGGCCGCTGGTGTAGGGGAGCGCGTGACCTGCTGCGCTGGTCTAAGCAGGGCAGGCAAGCGACTCTGGGCGGGGGTCCGGTTTGGGGATGGAGCTTAGGCTAGTCGCCAGTGAGATGGTGGCAGCTTAGTGACCAGAGATGTCCCACGAGTCCGGTCCTGTTTCACCTAGACCCCTGCTCAGGACAAATGTGTGGGGTGGTACTGGGATGCTGTCCCAGGGGGATATTTCACTCACCAGACCCCTACTATTCAGCTACCTGGACACCAAATCTGCTTTGTTTGGAGGAGCTCTCAGAGTATGCAGGTGTCCAGGTCGGCCATCTTCCTGGCTTTAAACATTTTATTAGGGACCTATACAACTCTTAACACAATTCATACATACATCAATTGTATAAAGCACATCTGTACATTCTTTGCCCTAATCATTTTCAAAGCATTTGCTCTCCACTTAGACCCTTTGCATCAAGTCCTCTTTTTCCCCCTCCTTCCCCGCTCCTCCGCCCCCCTGTAATGTGCCCTTGATAATTTATAAATTATTATTTTGTCCTATCTTACCCTGTCCGGAGTCTCCCTTCACCCCCTTTTCTGTTGTCTGTCCCCCCAGGGAGGAGGTCATATATAGATCTTTGTGATTGGTTCCCTCTTTCCAACCCACTCACCCTCTACTTTCCCAGTGTCGCCCCTCACACTTTTGGTCCTGAAGGTATCATCCACCCTGGATTCCCTGTGCCTCCAGCTCCTATCTGCACCTGTGTACATCCTCTGCTCTATCCAGACTTGCAAGGTAGAGTTTGGATCATGGTAGTTGGGGGGGGGGGGGAGGAAGCTTTTAGGTACTAGAGAAAAGCTGTATTCTTTATCTGTGCTACATTACACCCCGACTGACTCATCTCCTCCCCTACACCCCTCTGATTGGGGATCTCCAGCGGCCTACAAATGGGCTTTGGGTCTCTACTCTGCACTTCCCCCTTCATTCACTATGGTAAGATTTTTTTTCTGACGCCTTATACCTGATCCCTTCAACACCTCTTGATGGCACAGGCTGGTGTGTTTCTTCCATGTGGGCTTTGTTGCTTCTGAGCTAGATGGCCATTTGTTTACCTTCAATGCTTTAAGACCCCAGACCCTATCTCTTTTGATTGCCGGACACCATCAGCTTTCTTTGCCACATTTGCTTATGCACTTTTTTGTCCTTGGCGATCATATCATGGAGGTGTGCAAACAATGATATGATTTTTTGTTCTTTGATGCCTGATATGTGAATATTATATACATCTATTTTTAAAACTACATAAAAACAAAGCTTGACCAAGGGTTACCGTGGGTGGAGGAGATAGGGTTGTTGCTTAGGGGGAAGTCAGTTTATATGAATGGTGGCAGGATAATTTTGAATAGGATATCAATAATGGTTGTAAACATGAAGAGTATAATCAAAGACACTCAATTGTACATATAATAGTGGTTGAATTGGAGAATGTTTTCCTGTGTACATTTTGCCAAAATAAAAATGTAATGATATGAACAAAGAGGAAGAAAAAATTTTAATTGATAGTAATGATAATTGTATACCCCCCACTTTATTAAAAAAAGAAACATATTTATTAATAAAGTATTTATTTGTCTTTCCTCTGTCAAACTCTGAGCCAATTATTTTCCCCAGACTGCCCGGGGAGGTGCAGAGAAGGGAAATTTTGGGCAGACAGACATGGGACAGAGAAATGTGGGGGGTGGATATGGCTCCTTCACATGGCAAAAGGGATGAGGAAGGCCACCATCAGGCAGAAAAGCCTGAGGGCCTTCAAGAAGGCAAAGTCCAGGATGGCATAGGAGAAGGGTGGCTGCTTCAGAGAAGGGTTCCTGGCATAATCCAGGATGAGGCTCCCAAACCCAGTCCCAATGCGGGCTCTATAGATGCCACTCCAACTGTGGCAGCCCCAATGAGCTTGGTTGCTGTGTCAAAGTCCATTGAGATATGCTGGTTTGAAAGCTGTGACTAGAGATCAGTGAGGTCAGGGAATGTGGGGCTGCCAAGCTGCTGAAGCGCTCCTCTGTCAGTGCCTGTGCTGTTTCTGCGCGACAGACAAGGGTCACCTCATCAGCTGGGAGGCGCTTCTGACCAGAGGAGGGGTGGAGAAGAATTTGGCGCTGACAAAAATTTTTAAGGGATGAGGGTAGTGGCAGGCGAGGTGCTCCTACTGCAGAGAAGACTGACGTGTATGCCTCTTCTTTGTATGATTGAATTATATCATATGTGCATGAAATTCCAATAAAACTGTTTTTAGAAAAGAAACAGAAGATCATCTGTTACTTACACAGACCCTCAGTGTAGGGCTTTGGTTAACAGGCTCATGGCCCAGTTCCTGTCTTTGTGAATAGCATTCTATTATCACACTGCTATGCCCTTTTCTGCTGCCTGCTGTTGTTTACACAATCAGTAAGGTTGAATATTTGACTCCAAGTCTATATGACCAATGCAATCATCAATTATAGTTTTCAGAGGTTTTTTTGAAAAAAATTTACTGACCCCTGATCTAGGGGAAGAGTCTGGATGAAAAAGAGCAAGGCTTCATGAAATACATAATTTTAAAGTATGATGATTTTTGACAGAATATAATACTTAAAAATTCACTAAAAATATGTCAGAACTACCAACCCCAGTTAGACAGTGGTGACTTGCCTAGCTGTTAAATGAAAATTCAATCTTTCAGAACCACCAACTTCTCTGTGAGAGAATTAGTGGTAGAATAATCTCATAAGGAAATACAGGCTTGGAAATCTTATGGGAGCAGTTCTAGTTTGTCCTATAGGATTACTATGAGTTGGAACTGATCAATGTCAACAGAATTTTAGTTTGGGTGAAAAGCAACTTTTTACACTATATTATACTTGAATAAATGACACCAAGTTTCAAACCACCAACTGTACAGCCATTAGTTGAAGCCATAAGAGTTAGCACTACCCAGGCACTCCACTGAGTCTGCCTGAAAGATTCTTCGACTGGCAGTTACATGAACTCTTGTCAACTTAAGAAGGGGTGGAGTCTATCCTGTCAATCAGGTCGCATCTTAGTGACCTCATTTGGAGGTACGAAGGAGATAAATAGCTCACTGAAGGCTAGATACACTCTCTCCCTGTGAGGCATTGCTGTTGACAAGCCACATGGAGCTATGCTAATGGCAGCCAGAACCTTGGAGCTGGAGGAGCCATGTGGAGGCCCACGCCAGCAGTAAGATGCTTCTAATGCCACTGGATCCACAAGACTTTCAACCCACTAACCTGTGATCTTCTTGCACTCAGCATTGTATCATGTGTTGCATGAGACTGAAGAGGAATTACAGGACGGTATCGGACATATGGGCTACTATTGGACTCATGGGCTTGTCTGGACTGGAGTGATATGTGTTCTCAATATGCCATTGTTCTTTATATAAACTTTTTTCCTATACAGGTAGGAGTGTCCATGAATTTGTTTCTCCAGTCTACCAGGACTAGCACATTGACCTTCTCAAAAGAGATGCTGATTACCCCTGGAAAATTTCTACTATCTATGGAACAAGCTCATTTTGGTTGGCTGTTTTTCTCTCTATGAGAATGTTTTCTTTTCTTACAATACAACTTTGAATTCACAGATATTAAGGGTAGGCACTGAATCATAAAAAACAAACAAACATAAATTCCTAGTGTGAAATAATGAGATGAAGAACCCTGGATCACAATAGAAACACAGACTAGAAACTCCCTTTCCAAATACTCATGATCCAGAATCCTTCCTTCTGTCCATGCCCTTACAGAGCCCTGCAAAACAGCTCCCTCCCTCCCTGCATAGGAGGTTTGTGTCTGTATTCACTCTGACTTCTCTCTGTGTCTCTTCCCCACCATTATACATGGATGTGTGATTGACTTTTAGACTGTCCTTTAGCGGATACAGTGTGTTCTTGGCAATGTCTCTGGAGATGGTAAACCAGCTTTCATGGAATCTGTACAATACGTGATATAAACAGTACTGATAAGATACCCTGCAGGCCTTGAACTTGGCTGCTACAGGTCATGGAAAAGTTACTAAATGTAAATCCAGAGTTTGCACATTAGAATCTCAAAGATGTCTTATGCTCAATCAAGTCTCCTTCAGACTCATCCAGTTGCACATTACACACTCATCCAGTTGCACATTACAGTTGACATTTTCAAACAGTATATGCCGGTCATGAAAACGATCACACATGTCAACTGTCTGTAACTCATGCCCACTCACACACACTTGCTCTCAATAACATTACTTATTGAAATAGCTGCCTGAAAAACACAGCTTAGTACAGACTCCATGATGAGTCTGTGTTCATACAGATTGCATAATAGGGACTCTTGTAGATTATGGTACTGAGGATCTTCTCCAAGAACTGTATTGTTGGGATTGGGGTGTTTTTTTTTTATCAGCAGAAGGAGGGCCTTTATTTGCATATGCTTCTCCTTGAGAGAAAGAGCCAGGTTCACAAATAAAGCAGTCACAAAACCTCATGCTTCAATCCCTGAGCGTTTCACCTCAGAGTTTCCCCAAGAAGAGGAAGAAACTGACATACTGGCAATGAGGCCTATTATCCCAAGTGTATTATTCAGAGTGAATAAGACCTCAATTTGAATAAATACATCATGAGACTATATCTGATGGGCTATGTTGGTATGCATGAGATTTGTAAGTTTGTAATAAAGTTTAAAAGGAATCAATCTGGGATGAGAACCTTGACTGCTTCCTCAGAGAACACATTCCCTTCCATGATTTTTCCATTCTCCAAGACCAAGCTCCTGTTCTTTCAGGCCACAGAAAGTGATGAAGAAGATGGTTGAGAAAGGTGAGGATGACTAGGATGACTTTAGGAATAAAGGCAATTGTATTCTTCTCTCGGGGACTTACATCTTTATAAGACACTCAGAACAAAACCAGGAATACTTAAATTGTCAGATACACATTTTCTCTTCTGCAATAGATTATGGAAAATCATTAGATACTCAAAAGTTTGAAGGTCAGCTAAATCTAGAAATCTCATTGAATTTAGCCCAAAGTGGCTCCCATTCAATGTATGCTGTAAATAGGAATGGCTTTTGTAAGTCACTAAGAAGGCAGAGCTTTCCTTTGACAACTATACTCTTACATCTGCTCAAGAGTCATTCTAAGGTGAAAAGAGTACCTGCAACAATGAAAAATTTACCTTTGGCACAGGAAGACATTTCTTGTCCACAAAGTCATCATTGATAAAGTTATTCACACATAATCTTACATTTTATACAGGATCTTATACCAAAATAGCTGAAATTCCTCACCTACAGTTGTGTGTCACTGCATACTGGGAATGTTACCGGTAACAAACAGCAAATTAACTAGCAAAGCCACCAGGAGGATGAGAAGCTGATTAACAGGACAAATGTGGATTCTCTGGGTGAAACCAGAAAGAATGTCCGACATTTTGTGCGGCTGTGAAGATGAAGATACAGCATCCAGCATGAAGAACTGAATGATCCTGTTTGGCCCTAGAATTCTCCCCGAATCCTGAATTTTCACAAAAGTTAGTATGTTTCCTGGACTATCATGGCCTGCAGGTTCTGAAGGATAGACTGATAGAGGATATTAGCACCCAGGTAATAAAATGCAATTGGTGAATTTATGTGTTTTTCAGATGGGATTGCAGAAAAGACACACACACACACACACACACACACACGCACACAGAAACAGTAGGCCACGAATGTTAGGAAAAACAACCAAAGCTGTGCTGACTCCTGAGATTCCCAAATGTTGGAGACTTGACTGCAAAATTTGTGGTAATGGGGCCCTGAGTTTGCGCTCTCCCCTGGCGGGGAATAAAAGGAAAAACAACAAAAGCAAAAATCAGCAACAACAAAAATTGTGTCATTTGAAGAAATTCAATATAAAATAGGCAGACTGCCTACCTTTTAATTAAATCATTAGCTAGATCATTGCCAGAATTCCCCACAGAGTGTGATGGAAGCACATACTGTTAAGACTGTCAGCCAATACTCAAGCACCATTTTCCTGAAGTCTGACTGGAAAGTATTTTATCTGAGCGTCATGAGAACTCTGATGCAGGGACCACTGGCAGAGTCATTTCTTGTCCTTAAAGGTTAAGAAGCTGATTGTTGCTGTAGGACAGAATATATTCTTTTGTTACAATATAACTTTTTAATTCATAGATGCCAGGAGTAGGCACAGAAGAATTATTTTTTTTGAATTAGAGATCTGTGAGGAACTGTGAGATTTAGAAGAATCCACATATAACCACAGGAAATCAGCCTTGAAGCTCCAGCTGCTCCTGGGTCTGAATCTTGTGCTCTGTGCATCTGGAGTGCCCCCTGGAGACCAGTATTCTCCCTGCAGGGGAGGTTTGTGTTTGGGCTCTTACTGACTTCCCCTCACTGTGTCTTGCACAGTAATACATGGCCGTGTCCTCGGCTTTCAGGCTGTTCATCTGCAGATGCAGCGTGTTCTTGGCATTGGCTCTGGAGTAGGTGAATCGGCCCTTTACTGAATCTGTATAGTATGTACTACCCCCAGTACTAATGCCTGCGACCCACTGCTGGCCCTTCCCTGGATACTGGCGGACCCAGGTCATCCAGTGGTCACTGAAGGTGAATCCAGAAGCTGCACAGGAGAGTCTCAGAGACCCCATGCTTTCTCAGATCGCCCCCAGACCCTACCAGCTGCACCTCACACTGGACACCTGCAAACAGACACTCTGATTAGATGACTTACACACCAACACACGCACACACTATTATACACACACACAGCAAGCTCTACAATGATTACCATGTAAAATGGCCAAAATGAAAGCCAAGTTTGGTACGAAATTCATTATGTGTCCTCTGGACTAGCTCCTGATTTCAAAATATTAACAGCAGAGACCCTTGAAACTGGCACTGTCCTCTGAGATGTCCCACATCAGAGGTTGTGGTTGTTTTATCAGCAGGCAGAGAGCTGCATTTGCATGTCCCCTGATATTTAGAAGCAGATGAGTAGAGAATATGGACAAGAGTTCTCTCTCGGACTGAGAGAAACACGAGCACCTCCAACAGAAAACAGCTCTTAAACAGGTTGTTTATCAAGCATTGCTTTAATTGTTATGTATTATCAATCTTTTTAAAAATAGTTTTCAATGTGTGAACTTTATATTACATACATAACAGACTTCCTGTGTCGTATGAGCATTCACAATGCATCCTCTCTTGTTCACCTTACGGACTGGATACACATGATAGTAGACCGTTCTATTACCTCTTTCTTGTGTGGGAACCTTACTGATTTTTCTTTCCTTCTAAGGCATTTCCATATTTCAGTGATATTTGTACAGTGTGGACAGGAAGTTCTTCATAAAGCATGTCCACAAAACATGCAGAATGGTGTCTCCTCTCTGGTTTCTGATCTGAGATTCCTGCCCTCCTGCTCTTGGGATGATCAGGAAACCTGGCTATTGATCACTTTTGTTCATCTTCTAAAAAAGTCACTTTTCATATAATCAGATTACTGGTTGTGTTCCTGTTATTTCATTTATCTTGGTTACTTTTTTATTGCCTCTCCCAGGCGTGTGCTACCTATGCATGCTCATCTTTTTCTAGTTCCATTACTTGGAAACTGAACTAATCCATCTCAGTTTTACTTCTATACTATACAATTCTGTGTTGCTATGAATTCCTCATTAAGTTCTCTTCAGATGAACCCCACGGTTTGTGATCTTGTGATTTAATTTTCATTTAATCCAGTACAGCCATCCAGGATGTGAAAATCATTAAACACATGTTCATGATACAAATAGTATATATCCATATATTCATCACTCACACTCACTGCCATGAGTCAGTGCAGACTCATAATGACCCTATAGACAGGGTAGAATTGTCCTTGAGCACTTCTGAAACTGTAACTCTTTATGGGAGAAAATAGACCCGTTTTTCTACTGTGGAACAGCTAGTGCTTAAGAACTCCTGAAATTTCAGGTCTCAGCTTAATGAGTAACCAAAACACCACCAGGGTTTATTTATGCATACATGTATTTAAATGTGTTTATGCATACAACATATAAATGAATTAATATTTAAATTGATGTGGTGTTTTGTAATATTTAGGAAGACAAGATTTTCAGAGAAAATATTTTGGAGGGAAAGGAAACCCTAGTTACTAACAGGAAGCTCCTTGCTCCCATCCCTCCCCCATTGCCCTTGCCCAGAAGTCTGGCTCCTGTGCTTTGTGCAGGCCATGAGATCTCTATAGACTGAGGTCATTATTGCAGGATAGGTTGTGCCTGGATGGTACTGAGTCTTCTCACTGTTCCTCTCACACAGTAATGGACAGCTGTGCCCTCAGTGGTCATTGCGCTCAGCTGCCGGGAGAACGGATTGGTGGACATTCTTTTGGCGCTTGAGAGTCAACTCTATTGAAGCGGGTAATTGTTTTCTGCTGCTCAGACATACTGATAACAACCACTGAAAACTTTTTTGCAGGTTGTAGTAGATCCAGCTCCAAAAATATGGAGCCACCAGAGACAGAAAATCTTAAGGGGGAGGATTTGTGGTGCATTTGTCACTCCTGGGCTCAAATCCTGATGCTGTACCTGTAACAGGACACTCAGGGCATGGAAAAAATCCATGATGACAACTAATGCAAACCTCTTTTATGTCAACCCATTTTTAGAATCTCTTGATACTATCAGGCCAAAGAATACCCAAAAGAAAATAAAAACTGATGAACAAGTGATGTAGTTCCTACAGAACTCTGACCACTATGTGGTGTCTTGCACCAAGTTTTGAACTTTAATCTGGAAATTGAAGGGGTGATCTACATGTTAGAATCCCAGGAGAGAAAAGTAGAGAAATTTTCCATCTTTTCTCATAAATCACAATGAGAAAGTCTAATGCCTTCCTTTTCTCTGGGATTACCGCTGTTTATTGAGAAATCAAGATTCTTAAGCAGAAGACCAGAGAAACTATTGGGACACAGAAAGCACAGAGAGTGTTAGGAAATTTGGATTATATTAAGACCCGCAATTGATAATGGATATTTATTCTACCATGTTTTCTCAGTTCTCTGCATATTCTCTTGAGAGTTCTCTCCTCTTTCTTCTTCCTAACATCTCACTAAGCATCCGTTTGGAGAGTGAAACATGTACAGAGTTTTGAGACTCAAAGTGGGTAAAGGACATGAACTTGACCAAAGGAAACATTCAAGTTGCAAAAAAACACATACAAAGATAGTAACTCCCATTATTTATTAGTGCTGTTATTGTGTGGTCGGTTGGCTTTGTTTGGTTTTGAGATCATTTCTTGGAATGGTTACAGAATGCCTGGCCATATTTTCTGGAAAACATTTTAAGTACTTTCATAGAATTAAAAAAAAACATGTTCAATGCAATCTATAGTGTGATTTGTTTATTGTTTCCACTGATTTTCATTGTTCATCACAGTAATACAGAATCTTTGAAAACTTCAGCAGGTTCTTTATGCAACATGCTATACTGAGCAAATAAACTGAGAAGCTGTACAAAATGAAAACAATGACATCAAGATTGTAGGAAGCTGTATTAATAATCTGTCATGCAAGTAACATAGTACTACATGTTGTAAGATAGTATGACTTGTAAACCTTACTGATGAAGATCAGGGACTGCTGATTTCACTTTAGTTTAAAATTCATTGTAAAGAAATTAACTCCCCACTAAGGGACCAATAGAAAATATCAAGATAAATGGAGATAATATTGAAGTTGTGAAGGAGTTCATCTTGCTTGTATCTACAATCAATACTCATGGAAGCCACAGTCAATCAAATGATGAAGTTCATTGAGCAAACCTGCTGCACAGAACTCCTGAAAGGTTGAAGATCAAGGATGACTCTTTGAGGACTGAGATGTACCTGGCCCAACCTATGTGGTTTCCAATTGCCTCATATACACGTGCAACTCAGAAAAAGAAAGAAAAATAAAAGATTAAACGGTGTATTTGAATTATGGTAATGGTGAATAATTTGATGGTAGGATGGACAGCCAGAAAAACAAAAAAATGTATATTGGATGATGTACTCTTATAATGCTTACTTGAAAGAAGTGAGGAGGTAATTACTTCATCTCAAGTACTTTGGACATGTATCAGGAAAATCAGAACTTGGAAAAGAACATAATGGTTGATGAAGCACAAAGTTATTTTTAAAACTGACCTTTAGCAAGATAGATTGGCACAGTAACTGCAACAAAGGCCTCATACATGACATCTGTGAAAATGAAGCATGACCGTTTTTCGTTCTGTTTTCTCGATTGTTGCTGTGAGTCCAAACTGAGTTAATATGATTTTAAACAGCAAAATGCAATGCCAGTGACAAATATTGTACTCAGTGGAGAGGGAGTGAAAGCATTCCCCTTTCAGATTGAAACCAGATAAGGATACCATTAAATACCAAACTTATTTCATATTGTGCTGAAACTCTATGATAGTTACATAATCTGGTGTCAACTTAAGACTATTAAAAGTGAAGGCGTGGAGTTTAGCCAGTCAATCAGATCGTAGACTGATTACCTCATTTTGGGGCGCTATGGAGATAAATAGCTTGCTGGAGGCAGGATACACACTCACTCCCTGCGAAACATTCCTGCTGATAAGAAACATGGAGCTACACTAGAATCCTGCAACTGGAGAACCACTTGGAGACCGCCTGCCAGCACTGAGATGCTCCCACCGCCACTGGATCCACAAGACTGCCCAGCCACTGGCATGTGATCTTTCTGCATTCGGTGTCATCACATGTGTTACATGAGTCTGTAGAGGAATGTGTAGATTGGTATCAGACATATGGGCTAATATCGGGCCTAGGGACTTGATCTGGACTGGGCTGGGATGTTTTCTCAGCTTTTTTTTTACACTTGCTCTTTTTATATAAAGCTCTTTCTTAAACACATGTTTCTCTAGTCAACCCTAACTAACACAAACTCTTAACTACAGCTATCAATTAACACATGTAAAACAAGGGCATCCAAAACGGCAACAAAGAAGTAAAACTCTTCTATAGTTGCTGATGGCATCATTCTAAACATAGAAAAGCCAAAAGCCATAGAAGACAATTATTGAAAGTAGTTGAAAGATTAAAAATTTTCACAGGTTATAAGGTCAACATAGAAAATCAGTTTGAGTTCCACATACCAATAGAGAAAGTTCTGAAAAGGAAATAAAATGTACACTGGTGTATATGGGCACTGGAGGCACAGGGAATCCAGGGTGGATGATACCTTCAGAACCAGGGTGTGAGGGGTGATACTGGGAAAGTAGAGGGTGAGTGGTTTGGAAAGGGGGAACTGATTACAGGGATCTACATGTGACCTCCCTGGGGGATGGACAGCAGAGAAGTGGGTGAAGGGAGATGCCGGATAGGGAAAGATATGACAAAATAACGATCTATGGATTATCAAGGGGTCATCGGGGGGGGGGGAATGGGGAGGGAGGGGGAAGAAAAAAAGAGGACCTGATGCAAAGGGCTTAAGTGGAGAGCAAATGCTTTGAAAATGATTAGGGCAAAGAATGTACAGATGTGCTTTATACAATTGATGTATATATATATATATATGTATGGATTGTGATAAGACATGTATGAGACCCTAATAAAATGTTTAAAAAATAATATAATTTACAATAGCCACCTAAAAGTTAAAATAAATTGAAATAAACCTAAGCAGAGAAACAAAAGTCTTACATAAAGAAAACTATAAGAAAAATACTACTCCCCCCCAACACCACCACAATAAAGAAAATTTAAAAGAAAAAGAAAAACACTTCCAAGGTACCAAATGACACACAAATAATTAGAATAATGGACCATGTTCAGGAAGATGAAGGCTTACGTATGTGAAAATAATACACTCTAAGTGATCTATAATTATAATGCACTTCTGAACAAGATACAGCGTCGGTCTTTAAGGGCATGGAAATTGCTGACCAAATTTTAAAAGAAAATACTCATCAAGTTAAAAAAAATGAAACAGACCCATGATAAGCAAGGTCAGAACTACCCACCCGTCATACCTCAGAGATCCTGTGGTGTTGTGGATTACACAGTCGACTATTAATTGAAAGTTCTGCTGTTCATGAGCACCATATACTCCTCAGGAGAAAGATGACACTTTCTGATCATTGAAAGTTTTAGTCTCAGAAATCCAAAGGGACCTTACGTTTTCTCCTGTATGATTTCTATGAGTCTTCATTGACTCAACAGCAGCCTTACCCATTTTCTATCACTTATTTTAGTGGAGTATATTTCTGTTTTTCTGTATATTTGCTTTCACAATAGTTTTTCCTCTTCTAAGTTAAGACAAAATAGAAGAGTTTCTACTGGAGTTTCCTCTCAATCAGTTGCTTAGCGGTGGGAAAAAAGCCAAACCAAGATACAGCAGAAAATCTCATCTGTGCTCACACACACACACCTGCTTCTGGTTCCTGGGCCTGTTAATTTGGACCTGACCTCCCCCTGCTGATCTTTACATCAGTCGCCCCTCCAATAGCCACCCCCCCACACACCCCAGCTGTCCTGCAGGGTTGTTTGTGTGGGGGCTCACACTGACTTTCCCTCTCCTTGGCTCCTTCCACAGTGGTCGTCAGGAGTCACAGAGCTCAGCTGCAGGGAGAACTGGTTCTTGGATGTGTCTGGATGAGGGACACTTGGTAGACCAAGCAACTAAGCGACAAAATGAGCAATCTCTTCCTCCAAAACCAATCCCACTGTGATTGCATCTATTCTGACTCATAGGAAACTTAGAAAACTGATTGGAACTGCTCGTTAGGCTTTCTCTGACTGTAATTATATACAGGAATAGAAGTCATCTTACTCAGGGGAACTGTTGGCTGGTATGAATCCCTGACCTTGTGTTGAGCAACCAAATCTTATCCCACAGCACCACCATAGCCCTTTATATCTCTGCACCAACAGACCCATATTACACGGTTTCCTAAATGTCACTTTTAGAATCCAAATCATAATATTTTCAACATTATTATATACATATGAACTCTGCACTATGAATAAGCAAGGCCATAGTGTAAATGATGGCCTTTGACTTGTGATGCTGAAAAAGAATGAGGAAAGTGCTGTGGGGAGACCTGGCACTATAACAATCAGGTCTGTTTTGAAGGGAGAACAGCCAGCAAGTTCCTTAGAATCATGGATGGTGAGACTCTTGATACCAGTCCCTTGAGAAAGACATCATCCATGATAAAGCAGGAGATCAATGAAGAGTAAGGCGCATCATGAAATGGATTGACACATTGGCTGTAACAATGGGCTCAAAAATATTCATTGTGATTATGGTGCCGAAGAAGGCATTATTTCATTCTGTTGTACATGGCATCACTGAGAACTGGAACTGACTCTATGGGACTTAACATATTCAAACACACCACATTCTTCCCATGTTGAATGTCAGTGCTGAGGAAAAGGTATATATTTTATGTTGGAAAACACACCTAGCAAAGGGAAATATGTAACAATACACTGTCTTTATAATAATTCTTATGTTGCCATTCACTTTGTCTCGGGTAATTACTCTTGTAAATGTCTTGTCTATGTAATGATATGACTATAAGCATCCAAGGTTGTTTGGGTGCAGGGTGGGTATTAGACCCTGAATCAAATAAAAGAACTGTCCAAATAGGATTTTCTTTTCTGTAATACTGATGGGAGACAGTTATCAGGTCTTTAGTCAATGGACTCACTGAGTGGTTTTAAACTGCCAATCTTTTGGCTAAAACTTGAGCATTTAATCATTGTGCTACATAGTTTTGTGGTCCAGGTTCACCTAAGTATAATTTACACGTACCGACCTTTACTTTCTGAAGATGAACATTTCTCTTCATGTTGACCAGAGTTAAGATTATATAGATTTCTTCAATGTCAGCACTACTGCTGAATTTTGATCCTTGAGTATTTATTGTAGGATGCTGTGCTATACATTGTGTGATTTTAGTAACAACCTGAACGTTATCTCTATTGCCTGAAACAGCAACCACAGTTGTGATAACCAAGAGTGACTCTAATAAAGGCCAATTACCCTATAAGAAATATCAAAGAAGAATTGATGCATTTGGGTTTTGGTGCTAGAGAATAATATTAAATATATCACAGGCTGCCTGAAGGACAAGCAGGTCTATCTTGGAATAAGCACATCTTGGATGCTTCTTGGAAGCATTCAGATAAGACTTTATCTCACTTATTTGGGCATGTTGTTAGGAGGAACCAGAACCCGGAGAATGGTCTTGTGCTTGGTATATTAGACTGTCAATGAAAAGGAGAGAGACTTTCAAGGAGGCGGATTGTCACAAAGGCTGCAACGATGAGTCAAACAGAGGAATGATTCTGAGTGCACTTCCGGGCAGCATTTCATCCTGTTGAACACGGGTCTCTGTGATATGAAGCCAGCTCAAGGGTGCCTAACAATATCAACGTATACAATTATGGTCCAGATCATTGTAAGTTCAAATCATTACATAATGTACACTTGAGAGCATTCACTGGAATGAAAACATTGAACATCTACCTGATGGCTTGGAGACAATTTTGGGCTCACATGAGAATTTTTCCTGCATTAATATTTTTATAACAAGGCTGGTGGCATAGTGGTCATGTGTTGCGCTGAGATCTGCATGCCAATGCCCACTCCAAAGAAGAAAGACAGGGTTTTCTACTCCCATAAGCAGTTAGAATCTCAGAAACCCACAGGGTGCCACCATAAATTGCCATCAACTCGATGACAGTGAGGTTTTTTTTTTTTATTATTTCTAACTTTGACAACACACAGCTCTTGCTAATCCTCTGAATTGTACACTGAGATCTCGTTGATACCTATTACTATTGAAAGGTGAAACAGACAAATCCTATTTCACTGAAAAGATGGCAGGTTCAGATACATGAAGGTTCCCTAGAATCTGTGCTTGGTGGTCCCTAGAGAGGTGCTGACAAGGTGGGGAAACTACAGCTTTTGAGAGGAAAACATCACTGACTTGTCTTTCACATCTGCTGAAACCATGCCTGATGTACTAAGGTTTGTGTTTGGGCTCACACTGAATTCCCATCACTGTGTCTCTAGCACAGTAATACATAGCTGTGTCCTCAGGATTCACGGAGCTCAGTTTTAAATAAACTTTGCCCTTGGAGGTGTCCCTGGTGATGCTGACTCGGGACTGCAGAGCTGGATTATAGTCTGTGCTCCTATTACTCCACATCACCCCAACCCATTTCAGTCCCTTTCCTGGAACCTGGCGAATCCAGTGCATATTATTGCTGGTTAATGAGAATCCAGAGACGGCACAGGTAAGAGACAAGGTCTGTGAGGGCTTCACCAGTCCAGGGCCTGACTCCAGTACCTGCACCTGGGCCAGGACACCTGGGGATAAAGAGAAACACAGTGAGTCATGTGGTCAGATGCTGCATCCCCAGACTTCATGTGTGAATCCCTGAAGCACTTACCTTCCGGCGTCGCCACCAGAAAGAGGAAAACCCACACACAATTCATGATCATGTGGATAAGAATCGTTACACCCAGAAAATACTCTCCAGTTTGCGAAGGAATATGAATTTAAGTACATGCATGCTGTGATTTTATGGGACTGGTATTTGCATGTGGTAGGTGCACTTGTATTTAAAGGTGGAAAGGGTTGAATGGAGCTTGTAGCTCTGGGACTCAGACTATTAAAGTGATGCTGGTGGAGTCCTTGGGAGAACACAGTCTTCTCTCTGAGGTCTTCACTGTACCAATCACATGAATATCTGTGCAGATTTCATGTTCAATGTAACTTCATGTGCATTCCCATCAAAAGTACCCAAATGATCTATTGAAATTCAAGACAATCTTTATCCTCACCATGCTTTGGAATCAAGACCAGGTCAACCTGAATCTTTTTGTACATCTACAGGGGAAAAAGTGTATATCATCCCAAATTCTTCTTCCCCCCAATACATTTTACAATATTTGGAGAGAGGTAAAAAATACTTCAATGTTATTTTCTATATTTAGAGTTGGAATGAAAAGGTTTCCTAACAACAGGGCTATTTGTGAGGCTAAAAGAAACCACAGAAATAAGAAGCTCAGTTTTCCACCCATGAATTAGTACCCGGGGTGGGTTTTGGGTCAATGTATTCTGAGAACCCCCTGTTGACAGCATCCCATCACATACAGGAGAGGTGTTTGCTGGGCTTACACTGTCTTCCAACTTCTGTGGGTCGCACATCAACATTTTCTCTGGCCTTAAGTGTTCAGACTATTGTCAGGAGTGTTACCTGGAGTTGTCTCAGCAGGTTTCCTGCCATGGGCAGTAGAGCTAACATAGTGGTCAGCGCAGCAGTTCTAGCTGACCAGGCACTGCAGTCCTTATCCAGGCTCCTGTCCTCACTTCTTTCTTCACTTGGTCCAGAGCTGATGGGTCCTTAGCATGCCTGCAGATAGCTTTCTCCCGGAGTTTTGTTTTATGTTTGGTCTCACACTGACTCTCCCTCACGGTGAACAGCTTTGGATGTAGAGAGTGCTACAAGTTTCAAGCTCTATGAATTGTTTCCAGTGTCAGGAAGTATGATCTATAGATGTTTATATAGAGATTGAGATAGAGAGATATGCCACAATAAAATACTGATTTCAAATATCTGGCTTAAAGACAATGGGGCAATGAACAGAGTTTAGGTTGCTTTCTTTCCAGAGGAAGAGGAAAAGTACTTAAATCAGAATTCTATTCAAAACAAGTGAAACAAGAAATTGATAGAGTAATTTATTCCATGGTAGTGTGTAAGGGTTAAGTCGGAGTTCTTTCCGCAATTTCTGTTAAGTGTGACAGGAAATTAACAGATGTTGGTAATCGTTGAAGCAATGATAAATCTCATGCCACTGAATTATGCATGAAACGTATGTTGAAAATATTTTTGAATATATATGTGCAATGAGAAAAATTTAAAATAAATGACAGATATATTTGTTCACACATCGTCAGAAACTGATGGAAATCTTTTTTTTCACATTTTATTAGGGGCTCATACAACTCTTATCACAATCCATACATATACATACATCAATTGTATAAAGCACATCCGTACATTCTTTGCCCTAATCATTTTCAAAGCATTTGCTCTCCACTTAAGCCCTTTGTATCAAGTCCTCTTTTTTCCCCTCCCTCCCCACTCCCCACTCCCTCATGAGCCCTTGATAATTTATAGATTGTTATTTTGTCATATCTTGCCCTATCCGGAGTCTCCCTTCCCCCCTTCTCTGCTGTCTGTCTCCCAGGGAGAAGGTCACATGTGGATGCTTGTAATCGGTTCCCCCTTTCCAACCCACTCATCCTCTACTCTCCCAGTATCGCCCCTTACATCCCTGGTCCTGAAGATATCATCCACCCTGGATTCCCTGTGCCTCCAGCTCCCATATGCACCAGTGTGCAACCTCTGCCCTACCCAGTCCTGCAAGGTAGAATTCAGATCATGGTAGTTGGGGGGAGGAAGCATCCAGCATCTGGAGGAAAGCTGCGTTCTTCATCGGTACTACATCGCACCCTGACTCACCCATCTCCTCTCCTTAACCCATTCTGTGAGGGGATCTCCAGTGGCCGACAAATGGGCTTTGGGTATCCACTCTGCACTTCCCCCTTCATTGACTATGGTATATATATATGTTTTGCATGATGCCTTATACCTGGTCCATTTGACACCTCGTGATCGCACAGGCAGGTGTGCTTGTTCCATGTGGGCTTTGTTGCTTCTGAGCTAGATGGCCGCTTGTTCACCTTCAAGCCTTTAAGACC
Source organism: Tenrec ecaudatus (assembly GCF_050624435.1). Taxonomy (NCBI): domain Eukaryota; kingdom Metazoa; phylum Chordata; class Mammalia; order Afrosoricida; family Tenrecidae; genus Tenrec; species Tenrec ecaudatus. The sequence continues at coordinate 194,843 of NW_027459502.1, forward strand.
TCAGACACTATCTCTTTTGATAGCTGGGCACCATCATCTTTCTTCACCACATTTGCTTATGCACCCGTTTGTCTTCGGCGATCGTATCATGGAGATGTGCAGCCAATGATATGACTTTTTGTTCTCTGATGCCTGATAACTGATCCCTTCGGGACCACGTGATCACACAGGCTGGTGTGTTCTTCCATGTGGGCTTTGTTGCTTCTGAGCTAGATGGCCGCTTGTTTATCTTCAAGCCTTTAAGACCCCAGTAACTAGCTCTTTTGATAGCCGGGCACAACTGATGGAAATCTGTGGGTACAGCAACATTTCAAATTACACTTTAAAATATTGAAAAGGAAGAGTGATTTTCATATAATTCAGAGCCTTGAAATATGAACAGTATTATCAATGGAATAATTAAAGTCTATATTCAATATATTATTTGTTTAATTGCACTAAAATCACTCTTAAAACAAGAGTACTAGCCATACATTATTATATAATTATAGCATATGAAAAAATGAAGAGATTAACCAAAGGACAAGGGATGTGAAAGTAGAATTGGAAATTCTACTAATATTTTAGGACCAAATGTGGGATCCTGGCTACTTGAACGTGAAGATCTTGCAGATTGACTACCTTTCCCAGGGCTTCTGGACCCAAAACCATCCTTTAGCAACTGTTGTCCTACAACATACTCTCTGTTCTGCAATAAAACAAGTATTGTCGTAAGTCTGTGCTTCTGGGAGATCCTATTGACTTTGACACAAGAGGCTTTAAACTATTAAATATTTTAGAAAAATCTTTATGCAGTTCCAATGTCATCTAAGACATCTTCTCTAGCAAAGTTAAGACTTTGGTGTGTTTCTGTCCTAATGGGAACGCTCTCACTAAAAATATGATATTTATTGTTAATATTACAATTGTGTTGAAGAAAAGTTTACTGTAAGGCCATGTCTGTTACTGTGATTTCTTGTAATATTAATGTGAATGCTTTTTTCTCTTCTCTTTTATTTCAACCCAAATAGTAACTTTCATTATAAAACCAGAAATGAGAAATAACCTAAATGTCTAAAAAGAGATAAATTGTAGTATATGCGTGTTCCTTCTCTAAGATGTTAAGCATTAAAATCAATTCATGCTGACTAGATATAAACTTATGGGTCTATTGCCACATAAATGAAATAAATTGAGTGAAATATGTTAAGCAAATGAGCATACATACTGTCTTAAATCAGCTATATATAAATCGCTTATTGTGTATGAAACAATATGAACAGGACTGTATTCTGTGTATCGCAATCACATAATAAGGAACCATTTCCAAGTAATAATCCCAATGAATCCTTCTGGGAGACTCATTTACGTTTAAGGTGGAACAGTGAGCATTTTGAAAATATTCAGCCATAGTTGCCACTGTATATTAGGAAGATATGCAAATACCGCCCCCCCCCCTTCTGCTAATAAAATCCACACCATTCTCAACCATACAGCTCTGGGAAAAGATCCTCAGTACCAGAGTCCCCAGGTAAGCCCATTCAGTAGTTTGTATGAACACAGACTTGTCTCACTCAGGTATTTTAACAAGTCATTTTATTGAGAGCTAGTGTGTGGAGCAGGAGACTGGAAATATGTCATGGTTTTCATGACCAGCATATTCTGTGTTTGCAAGTGTCAACACTAATGTGCAACCGGCTGGGTCTGAAGGAGACTTGAGGGAGCTTAAGATGTCTTTGAGATTCTTTTGTGCAATCTCTGGATTCACTTTCAGTAGCACTGCTGTGACCTGTATCAGTCATGCTCCAGGCCTACAGTGGGTTTCACATATTAGTACTGTTGCTATCGCATATTATGTAGATTCCGTGAAGGCTGGTGTACCATCTCTAGAAACATTGCCAAGAACACACTGTATCAGCGAATGGACAGTCTAAAAGTCAATCACAATTCCATGTATTACGGTGGGTAAGACACACGGAGGGAAGTCAGTGTGAGTACAGATACGAACCGCCCATGCAGAGAGGGAGCTGTGTATTGTAGGGTGCTGTAAGGGCCTGAAAAGAAGGAAGCATTCTGACTCTGGAGCATTTGGAGAGGGAGTTTCAAGTCAGGTTTCTTACTTTGATCCAGGGTTCTTCATCTCATAGTTTCCCACTTGGAATCTATATTGTTTATGATTCAGTGCCTACCCTTAATATTTGTGGATTCAAAGTTGTAAGAAGAGAAAACATTCTGTTGGAGAGGAAAACAAACAAATGAGCTTGTTCTACAGGGAGTGTATATTACTCTGTCAGGGGTGATCAGCATATGTCTTGAGGTCAGTATGTTAGTCTGGGTGGATTGTAGAAATCAATTCATAGGCACTTCTATGTGTATAGAAAGAGCTTTATAGAAGCAGCAATTGTAAATTGAGAAAGCACACCAGCCCAGGACAGATCAAACTTATAAGTCCAATCGTAGTCCATATGGCTGACACCAATCTGTAAATTCCTCTCGATTCATGCAACATATGCAACAACGCTGAGTACAGGCAGATCACAGGCTAGTTAGTGGGTGGAAGGTCTTGTGGATCCAGTGGCCTTGAAAGCATCTTAGTGCTAACATGGGTTTCCATGGGACTCCTCCAGCTCCAAGGCTCTGGCTGCTATTTGCGTAGCTCCATGTGACTTGTGAACAGGAATGCCTCGCATGGAGAGAATGTATGTGGCCTCTAGTGAGATGTTTATCTTATTTGCACCTCCAAATTAGGTCATTTAGCTGCAAACTGATTGACAGGCTAGAGTTCATTCCTTTGCAAGTTGACAGGAAATCACTTAACTGCCACAGTCGAATAGCTTTCAGGCAGACTCAGTGAAGTTCCTGGGTAGTGCTAACTGTTAAGGACTCAACTAATGGCTGTAAAGTTGGTGGTTTGAAAATTGGTGTCATTTATTCAAGTATAATATATTGAAAAAAGTTGCTTTTCACCCAAACTAAAAGTCTGCTAAAACTGATCATTTCCAACTCCTAGTAATCCTATAGGACAGATGAGAACTTCTCATATAAGAATACCAAGCCTGTAGTTCCTTATGAGGTTATTCTACCAAAAATTTCTCCCACAGAGCAGTTGCTGGGTCTGAATGATTGACTTTTCATTTAACTACTGGGCAAGTCACCACTGTACAACCATGGTAGGTAGTTCTTACCTATCCATTCAAGTGAAAATTTTAAAATATTATATTCTGTCAAATAATCATTATAGTTTAAAATTATATATTTCCGAAAGTCTTGCTGTTTTTCTTCCTGACTCTTCCCCTAGATCAAGGATCAGCAAATTTCTTTTTTGAAAAAGGCCTGAAAATCATACTTTATGATTCCACTGGTCATATACTCTTGGAGACTATTACTGAACCCAACTGATGGAGTGTGAAAATAGCAGCAAGCAGTAGAGAAGGACATAGCCGTGTGCTGATAGAATTTTATTCACAAAGAGAGACTCTTGGCCATGAGCCCGTTAACCAAAGCCCTATCTGAAGGTCTGCATAAGTAACAGACAACATTCTTCCTTAAAACAATTTTATTGGAACTTCATGTACATATGCTTCAATTCAATAATTCAGTCATATCAAGAATAGGTGTAGAGCTGTCTATCTTCTCTGCACCAAGAGCAACTCCCCTGACACCACTCCTCATCCCCTGGAAATGTATGCCTGCACCAAATTCATCTCCACCCTTTCCCTGGTCAGGAACACCTCCCAGTTGTTGACTCGACCCTTGTCTGTGTAGGTGCCGAAATAACTGGAGACACTGACAGATGAGCACTTCATCAGCTCGAGAGTCCCACATTCCCTGACCTCACTGATCCCTTGTCGAAGCTTCTAGTCAGCACCATCTCAAGGGACATTGACATAGCAGCCAAGCTCATTGGAGCCGGGACTGGAACAGTTGGAGTGGTGTCTCTGGAGCCGGCATTGGGACTGGGTTTGGGAGCCTCATCCTCGGTTATGCAGGAACCCCTCTCTGAAGCAGCAGCTATTCTACATCATCCTGGGCCTTGCCTTCTTGATGGCTTTTAATGTAGGGGTTTTTAATATAATATTCACATGTAATACACTTGCATAGTTAAATCACTTTTTGAAAGAATTGTAAATATATATATATACCTATATCATAACAAATTCTTATGTTCCCTCCCCCTCGTGCATTCATTGCTTGCTCCCCAAATCCCCTCACCCTCCTGACTCCTTTGCTCCCCACATGCCCCAGACCAATGTATCAGTTATTGTCTCTAAGTATCCACTCCTTCTGTGCTTAACACACTTGGAAACCCAATAGAAACAATAAAACACATAGAAACAATAAAACACAAAAACAAAACAGCAGGAAGAGAATAAAAACATTATAAAAATGAAAGTAAAGAGTAAGAAAGGAAAGTTCACCTTCAGTATTTTAAAGTCCAGAGGTGGGTGGGGATCTGTTGTAGAACAAGTGAGAAATACTTGACCCTAGAGCAAATTCAGGTTGGGTCAAGAGGTAGGTCAACTGACCAAGTATCATATTATGCCATGGTCTGATCCACTATGATCAAGTTTGCAGTCATCTCTGTCTGATAATAAAGCTTGTCAAAAGGATCTGCCAAATGCCTAATATGACTAGATATTCTCCAGATGGACTTTGAGTTCCCACTGTCCACTTAGCCTTTAACAAATTGGAGGTTCACAATTGTAGCTCTGAAACTTTTCCCTTCATCATATTTGTATTTTGTTGTCACCATCTTTGGATCACACAGGCTGATGTGCTTCTTCAGTGTGGACTTACTTGACGCCTCACTTAGACTGGTGCTTGTTTGATGACAAGACCTTTAAGACCCCAGATAATCGATAGCCTTGCGCCATTTGCTTTCTTCACCACACTTTGCTCTAATGCCCTTATCTTTAGTGATCTCCCCATGAAGGCGAGGATTGCGCAGAGCCATGTTATAAGATCCTGTCCTCAGAATAAGATCACCTAGAGCACTGATCTAGCTAAATCTTGTCACAAACCATGGGCACTTCTATCGAGTACCTGGAAAGTGACAGGTGAGACTCCACAACCACCAAGGTAGATGAGGAGGATGAAATGAGAAGAGAAGTGGGTGCTCCCCCCTTTTTTGTATGCTTTATTTATTTATTTTTAAAATATTTTATTAGGGGCTCATACAACTCTTATCACAATCCATGCATATACATACATCAATTGTATAAAGTACATCTGTATATTCTTTGCCCTAATCATTTTCTTTCTTTTTTGTACATTTTATTAGGGGCTCATACAACTCTTATCTCAATCCACACATATACATGCATCAATTGTATAAAGCACATCCGTACATTCTTTTCCCTGATCACTCTCAAAGCATTTGCTCTCCACTTAAGCCCTCTGCATCAGGTCCTCTTTTTCTTCCCCTCCGTCCCTGCTCCCCCCTCCCTCATGAGCCCTTGATAATCCACAGATTGTTATTTTGTTATATCTTGCCCTATCCGGAGTCTCCCTTCCCCGCCTTCTCTGCAGTCCATCTCTCAGGGAGGAGGTCACATGTGGATCCTTTTAATCAGTTCCCCCTTTCCAACCCACTCACCCTCCACTCTCCCAGCCTCGCCCCTCACGCCCCTGGTCCTGAAGGTATCGTCCACCCTGGATTCCCTGAGCCTCCAGCGCTATTATTCTATCTTTCTGTATTTGTTTATAGTTTCTGTTATTTGCTTCCTGTTTGGAGCACAGAAGAAGTGGATACATAAAGACAACCACTGAGGCAATGGTTTATCTGGAAGGGGAGGGAGAAGGTAATTGGGGAGTGATCAGAGGGTGCGGGAGGCAGGAGGAAACATTAGAGCTGATTGTGATGATGCATACGGAACTCTTTTTAGGTCTGGTTTAACAAGGGAAGTGTGAAAATTATATCAAGAAAATTATTTTTAAAAAGAAACCAAACTTTTTACTGTGCGTGAAGGAGGAAGAATTTTTGCTTAGGGGACAGTGAATTCATTTTAATGGGTGTGTAGCAATTCACAGAAGAATAAAAATAATAGTTGTACAACATAAAAAGAATGGTCAGTGGCACCGAAGCACACATGTAGAAGTTGTTGAATTGGTAACTGCTTTCTTGTGTATATTTTTGCAAAATAAAAAGTTACATAAATGATAATGATTATGGGGGAGAAAATAATGTAAAATTGATTGTGGTAAGGATTATACAACCCCTTTGATATGGTTGAATTACTGAATTGTATATTATGTGGATAAATTATCAATAAAATGTCATTTTGTTATTTTTTAAGAGAAGTGGATGCTCAGAAATAGTCATCATTTTACCCTCACTTTACCCAATAGCCTGAATCTCTCATAGACTAACCTTGTCCTTAGGATAGGATGGAGCTACCAAGAAAGAAGGTCACCAAGGAAAATGGCATCCTCGGGAATTTCCTTCATTGTGGCTCACAGCTCAGGCCAACCACGTGCATTTCTACCAAACTGCCCATGGTTTTCAGGGAGGACTTGTTTGTCCACAGTCAGTGTGAATGATGAAGAGGAGAGATTGAATCACAGAACGCGGGTCAGGAACATCCCCTCCAGGGGCCATTGCTCAGCCTTTCCTACTCGGAGCCAACCTTCTGCTTCCACAAACACAGCACACGTGGATCACCTGCAGTGTAAAATATGGCAGCACAACTCAAACTCATATTCTTCCCATGTTGATCAGAGATACCTGTGGCGGTGACACCCTTCTGGATTCTTCTTGGTGACATGGATGTCTTACCCTGTGAGCACCTTGAACATCAAACACAGTGCTTTTCATCTTAGAACTCTTTTAAATTAGATCTCCTCTGTACTCCTAGGTGTAATAGTGCAGGTAGAGCTGCTACAGACCAGTGATGGGCTCAGAAAGCTTTCTCAGAGGGCTATGTCTCACTGCCATGTCTGCAGATAGCAAGTTTCTAGATCTATCAGGCTCTGGGAAACAAAGCGTGTGTTATGTGGCAAAGAAGCCTAGTGATGACAATTTTAGCAACAGCCCCGTCTTCAAAATCAACACACTGCAACCATGATAGCTCAGCCAGCTAAGCATGTTTTAGCAATAATCTGAAACCTGGAGACACTGGCATGTATTATGTGGGAAAAGTACCAGGAGGCACGGTGAAAGGAACGTGGACAAACATCTCAAGCGTCAGGAGACCAAGAGGGCAGCAGAGGGAGCTCAGGGTACAGGGGACACAGTTTTTGCCATGGGAGCAAGGACAGGGGTGCTGAGTGCTTGTTTCCTCTTGTGTCTAGACTTTCCCAATTTACCCAAGCCGAGAGCCTCTCCGGGAACTCCTCCGGAAGGGCAGTTCAAATATCTCTTATTTTCCTGCCCTGAAAATGAAAATCCATCGTTCTTCCTGAGAAGACAGGGAGAAACACATCAAACTTGGGATAAGTTGAAATCAATCCCAGAAGGCCCAGTGTTCTCTCAATGTCATTAAATTCTGCCCTCAATGTGCTTCTTTCAACACATTCCGTTTCTCTCCACTGTTGTATTTTTCCCCAAATGCCAGTTGGTTGAAACTGTATGTGTGCACATCTGACGCCAAATATCTTTTGAAGAGAAAACAACTCAAAACAAAGCATGATTTTACAATTCCTGAAATAATTTATACTTAAATTATTAAGTGCCGGGAGGCACTGAACTGCATAGTGTCTGCTGGGAGAGAGGCGTAGTCTCAAAGTTTTTGGCATTTTCAGGGCCCCAGTTGGGAGGCGTGGTCGACCATACTGGTTAAACCCATTGGCTGAATCAAGCCCATCTGACCTAGATGGCGTCTCAACCAGGTGTGCCGGCTTCCTCTCACAAAGACCTGAATGTGAGCATGCCCTTTAGCCTTAAGCAGCTTCCAACTTCCTGTAAGGGTCGAGAGAGGCTTTGGCACGTAGAGTGACAGCCCATAGTTCTGCCTCACAGCATCAGTGTCTAAAGAAGACATGGGTGTTGGAGAGTGTGGGGCAATGATGATACTCTCGGGTGGACCTGATGGTTTCAAGGAACTCCATACTGCCCAGTCCTCGACACACAGGATAATTCCATACTGTCCAGTCCTCGACACACAGGATATACGGGAGCCTCAGTCAGGGCAGGAGCAATGAAGGCTGGAGGGAGAGAACACTGGGCTCAGAAATGCTGGGTTTTCCTTTGGCCATTCACACACACCTCTTAGGAAAAGAGATCTCTCATTGCAGCCTAACACACAAATAAGTTCAAAAGAAGAATTACCCTACAATGGCCTCAGAAGAAACAAAAGAACCTCTATTGATAAACACAGGGTTCCCTCCTATGCAAATCATTCTGCAGGCACTAGGTTAAAATCCCAGCCTTGGGTACTGAAAGCTATCAGTTCTCTTCTGACAGGGCTGTGGGTCCCTTGGGAAAGCAGAACTGTGGTCTAAAGATGCCATTTCTGTGAGTTCTGTGCCTGGTGACAGTTCCCCAACCTGAGGGTCTCATATATCAGTGTTGATTCTATGAGGATGGTTGTAACTGCAAGTGACTGACATATTCCAATTATTTTTATTTACAGGCGTCCTGTCCCAGGTGCCGCCTCAGGAGTCAGGGCCAGCACTGGTGAAACTCTCCCAGAAGCTGTCCCTCACTTGCACTGTCTCTGGTGTCTCCATCACCAGCATTGGTTACGACTGGAACTGGATCTGCCAGACCTGAGAGAAAGGACTGTGGTGGATGAGATACAGAGATTATGATGGTGGTACAGATTATAACCCGTCATTCCTGAGCCGACTTTCCATCACCAGAGACACATGGAGGAATCAGTTCTCCCTGCAGCTGAGCTCCGTGACTGCTAAGGACACCGCCATGTATTACTGTGCAAGGAACAGTGAGGGAAGTCAGTGTGAGCCGACACAAGCCTCCCCTGCAGGGAACACATTGGGCAGCAGGGGGCGTGCAGGACCCACTGAACACACACACCCAGTCCTAGACAGACACATGAATGACAGGGAGGATTTCCTGTTGAATGAGGGTTTCCTCTCTTACCTCTCAGCCACACCAGGGACAATTTTTTTTTCTCTCCACTCACCTCTAAATTTACAGGCTTTTTAATTTCCTCCCTGCATACTTGAACGGAGGAACAAATATTAACGTTACTCTGATCCTTCATACTCATCTTGTATGACCGATTTTCCTTCTCTACAAACTGATTATCATGGTCATTCTCATCCTATCTGTTACTCAAAATCTATTGACAATGAAATACAGGCATGCACAGATTCATGAGTGCAAAGCATGATTTCAAATGTCCTGAGCTCGCTGATCTATTACAGCCCGGGCAGGCCTCTGGAGTTCTTTCTACAATGCTCCCTGTGCACTGTGTGTGATAATTGACTAAAGATCTCTAAGTCTGAGAAAATAAATGGGTGACTTCTGGGGCTAAACTTGTGGCATATCCTTCATAATGCTTGCTCTCCACTGTCTCCCTTGATGCAAAAACAAGTGTTCCAGGCACAGAGGGGAACAGGTGAACTGGAATGAGCTGTCTGGTTCGCGGACTCCTTTGTAAGATTACTCATTGGAGTCCCAAGGAAGTGAACGCTTGTTGGAATGAAAACTTTGATTTCCAAAAGAAAGCAAATGTGTCATAAGAGGAGGACATTCCACACTCATATCTCAGAATGCTTTTTAGAACTGAGAATAGTGTGACTTCACACGTATTTTGAATCTGTGATCAGGGGAACTGATTCCTAGAGAAAGGACATCCTGTTTGGTAGAGTGTCAGCAAAACAGAGGAAAACGCTCAGTTAGAAGCACAGACAGAGTGGCTGCAAAAATGGTATCAAACTTAAGAGCAAGTGAGGATGGTTCAGGACTTGGAAGTTTACTTATTTGCTGTAAGTCTTCATGAGTAAAAGTGACTCAAAAACACCCAGCATCTTTGATGGCCTGAGGTGCAGAATGGTCAGCTAAGTGTAATTACCTAAAATAATCTGAAACCGTTTTTTAAAATTTTAAATGTTAAATAATTTTAAAATTATTTAACATTTAAAATTTAATAAATGTACCAGTCCTAATTAAATTACAGCTATATGTTTTTCAATCAGGAGAACAAAGTATAATAAATAACTAATATATAATATATGCAAATAAAGGTTATTTACAACTCCACTACCCTGGTGGCATAGTGGATTTCACATTGGGATGCTAAGTACAAGGTAAGCAGTTCAAAAGCATCAGCCACTCCAAGGGAGACAGATGAGGCTTTAAAAAGATTTACAAGGAATGTAAATTATATAATCCAAATCCAAAGAAGCCAATAGTATCATAGCTTAAAAAACAAAAACAAAAAATTTTAAATAGTATCAGAGCTTAACTTGTGAGATTCTGGCATGCAGAAGGCCATGGATGACAGTGGAAGCTCAAAATACATTTGCAGGATCTCCACAGGGAATACACCTCCTGTGATTTTCCTCTGACCGTAACTGAGGGGTGGAAAAAGCTGGTGATCAGAGAGTATTGGAGAGATGACTATAGAATTTCAGAGTGACACATCTGACTTTGATGGTTAAAACTTTTCACTTGATCTCTCCTTTTATGAATTTTGTGCTGAATCTGGGTTTTAACATTTTATGTGATTTTTACAAATTTAAGGGATTATTTCTGCTGTGTTTTGTTATTGTTGGTAGCACTTTTGATCCTCATATATTTTTATATGTTTCTTAATGTATGAAGCACAGGGTGGGTGACTCCACAGAATAAGGGTTCCTGGGGGTTTCAGCAAGAGAGATGGGGGAGTTAATAGGAGTTGAAGAAGGAAAAAACATGTTTTCTAACTCTAAAACACTGCTGGATACAATTTAACTGTAGAATGGGATGATGTCTGGATTAGGTCTTAATAAAAGGGTTTTTGTTTGAAAGAAATAAAATGTTAAAACATATTAGTTTTGAAAAAATGTTTTAAAATATTTTTATTTTGAATACTTTCAAAAATTATTTTAACAAAATAATATTGAAAATTAAATAAGAAATCTAACATAGATATAATATTATCTATTATATATTTCATAATAAAATTGCCAATTTCTCAATTAAAAAAGTTTTACAGTGCCTAAAACTCTAAGAGGCAGATTTACTCTACTCTAGACAGTCACTATGAGTCAGTGCCAGTGAGTTACGTTAATTGTGTTTCCAATTTGAATCTTATTTTGGTTGCTTATGTCCATTAGTTTATTTTCTGTATTTTGTTTAAACATATTTAACACTATTGTCAGGAATTGTTTTTTTTCCCATTACCATGGTCTTCATAGAATTTCCTACATTGTGTTTTTAGGTTAATAATCTCATCTTTTCTGTGACATCATTTATGATATTGTTTATATTTATTAACATGTTAATGGTTTTCCTTTTAAAGATATTTTTTCTGGTTGTGCTTCAATTTACAAAGTAGCTTGATAAAAATAACCTTATTCTTCCATCCTTTTGCATTTTCCCCTTCTTTTATAGTGTAAGGACGACTTAACAGAATATTTCCGTTCAACCAATGTCTGAGGTCACCAGAAAAAGCACACCTTATTCACAGGCATTGGATGCAATAGTTTTCTCACAGAGAGAAGAGACAGAGCCGGCTCATCATCAGGAATGGGCACCAGTCTCCACAGCCAGTGGTTTCACACTGTGGCCAGTGCAGGAATGGAGGTTTGCAAGCATCCCTCCTTTGTGCTGAAAGTGAAGAACAGTGTTCCCTCCTCAACAGCAGAGATAGAGAAATAAGGTTGTGCTATAAGGTGGAATCTACTGGAAGGCTGTGCTATAAGGTGGAATCTACTGGAAGGCTGTGCTATAAGGTGGAATCTACTGGAAGGCAGTGATATGGTTTTGTTGTTGTTGTTTTGTATATTCCATGTAATGTATGTAACAATCAGTTTGGGGAATGTTAGCTTATGTTCAGAAGAAGGTAGGTGTGTTGTAGGATGCCAGCTACTAAAGAGTAATTTTAGATCCAGAAGCCTTGGGAAAGGCAGTCAGACAGCAAGGTTATCACATTCCAGTAGCCAGCCTGACACATTTGGTCCTAAGCACACCTGGGTCTGTGATGGACTCTGGGGAAGGGCAGCAGACTGCACTTGGACTGCCTGCTTCTTCAATTTCCAATTCCTATTTGGGTTTATCTCAGATGTATTTTTGTCATGGGCGGTAACATTCTTGAATTTTTGTTCTTTGTTTATCTGTTTTACATTAGATGACACCCAGAATTGATGAACACATCGAGATAGCAAAGAGAATAAGAGATTCTGGGGCCTACAGTAGGGGGTGGCGGGGATAAAAGGGAGCTAATGCCAAGGAGTTCAAGAAGGAAGGGGGTGTTTTGAAACTGATTCTGGTAACAATTGTTCAATGCTGCTTGATGCACTTAAACTAAGAATTGATATGATTATAAGCACCAAATAAAATGGTTTTGGAGAAAAAAATGAGAAAATAATTAAATATTAAATAAAGACTATTCCATTGCTAACAATTTTTTAATTTCAAATTTCTGGCTTATATCATAATCTCTTTTCCAGTTCCATATTTTAGCTAGTGTTTTGAAGTGTTGTACCAGCAAGACTTTCCATCAGTTTCTGATTATGCATGAAGAAATTATCTTTCATTTTTAATTTATTTTTCTCATGGTACATGTATAGGCAACAAAATAAATTTTCAACAATTCTTTTCATGAATGATTCAGTGACCTTAGATTATCATCATGTTCAACAATTGCCAACAGCTGTAAGCTTTCCTATCACACACATCACAGACACCCATCAAAAAGAATTCTGACTTGACAATTCCCTCCTTTACATGGGACAAATAACTTTTACTTTCTTGCTTCAATTATTTTGAATAGAAGTCTGCTTTAAGTATCTTTCTCTTCATGTGGAAAGAGTGAAGCCTACACTCTGTTCAATACCTTCATTGTCTTTCAGGCAGATTTCTTTCTTAATCAGTATTTTATTGCGGAATATATCTCAATATAATATCTATATAATTATCTATATCTATAGATCATACTTCCTTCCACTGTACCCAATTCAGATTGTCTTCAAGTTGTAGCACTCTCTACCTCCAAAGTTTTTCACAGTGAGGGAGAGTCAGTGTGAGTCCAGACATAAAACTAACCTCAGGGAGAAAGCTGACCTGCAGGAATGCTAAGGACCCATCAGCTCTGGACCAAGTGAAGAAAGAAGTGAGGACAGGAGCCTGGATAAGGACTGCAGTGCCTGGTCAGCGAGAACTGCTGTGCTGACCACTGTGGTAGCTCTACTGCCCATGGCAGGAAACCTGCTGAGACAACTCCACATGCAAATACCAGTCCCATGAAACCACAGCATGCATGTACTTAAATTCATATTTCTTCTTGCCCTGGAGAGCATTTTCTGGATGTCACAAATCTTATCCACATGAACATGAATTTTGTGTGGGTGTTCCTCTTTCTGGTGGCGACTCCGGGAGGTGAGTGCTTCAGAGATTCCTACATGAAGTCTGGAGATGCAGCATCTGAGCGCATGACTCCCTGTGTTTCTCTTTATCCCCAGGTGTCCTGGCCCAGGTGCAGCTACAAGAGTCAGGCCCTGGACTGGTGAAGCCCTCACAGACCCTGTCTCTCACCTGTGCTGTCTCTGGATTCTCTTTAACCAGCAATCATGTTACCTGGATCCGCCAGGCTCTAGGAAAGGGTCTGGAGTGGATTGGGGTAATATGGCATAATGGGGGCACAAAGTATAATCCAGCTCTCCAATCCCGGGTCAGCATCACCAGGGACACCTCCAAGGGTGAAGTTTATTTAAAACTGAGCTCCATGAATCCTGAGGACACAGCCATGTATTATTGTGCTAGAGACACAGTGATGGGAAGTCAGTGTGAGCCCAGACACAAACCTTAGTACATCAGGTCATGGTTTCAGCAGATGTGAAAGAGACAAGTCAATGATGTTTCCCATCAAAAGCTGTGGTTTCCCCACCTTGTCAGCACCTCTCTAGGGACCACCAAGCACAGACTCTAGGGAACCTTCATGTGTCTGAACTTGCCTTCTTTTGAGTGGAATGGGTTTTGTCTGTGTTTCACCGTTTATGCAAAGGCAGTCTTCAAAGTAACAAGTATCGATGAAATCTCAGTTTACATTCAGGGTACTAACTAGTGCTATTTGTTGTCAAAGTTAGAAATATAAAACAAAACAAAACAAAAACAAACTCACTGTCGTCCAGTTGATGACAATTTACAGTGACGCCCTGTGGGTTTCTGAAATTTTAACTGCTTATGGGAGTAGAAAGCCCTGTCTTTCTTCTTTGCAGTGGGCACTTGCATACAGATCTCAGCCCAACACATGACCACTATGCCACCAGCCTTGTTATAAAAATATTAGTGCAGGAAAAATTCTCATGTGAGCTTCAAATTTTCTCCAAGCCATCAGGTGGATGTTCAATGTTTTCATTCCAGTGAACACTCACAAGTCTACATTTATGTAGTAATTTTAACTCAGAATGACCTAAATAATATTGAATATGTTGAATTGTTGTTACCCTTGAATTGGCTTCAACTCCCAGAGATCCCATGTAGAACAGGATGAAATACTGCTCGGAACTGCACTCTGCTTACAATCATTCCTCCATTTGGACTCATCATTGCAACCTTTGTGACAATCCACCTCCTTGAAAGACTCTCTATTTTTCATTGACAGTCTACTTTACCAAGCACAGGACCAATCTCGGGGTTGTGGTGCTCCTAATGACATGCTCAAATAAAGGAAATAAAGGCTTACTTGAATGCTTCCAAGAAGCAGCCAATCGGAAGGACCTTGGGCCTCTACTCAAGCACTCCCTCAATGCATGAATACTTTCTTCTATTAAATTGGCATTCTATGATGCTCACCCTCCAGACACAACCGCTGAAGCCAAAGTGGGTGAACAAGCAAATGTGGTGAAGAAAGCTGATGGTGCCCGGCTATCACAAGAGATAGTGTCTGGGGTCTTAAAGGCTTGAAGGTGAACAAGCGGCCATCTAGCTCAGAAGCACCAAAGCCCACATGGAAGAAGCACCACCAGCCTGTGCGATCACGGGGTGTCAAAGGGATCAGGTATAAGGCATCATCAGAAAAAAAATGTCTTACCATAGTGAATGAAAGGGGAAGTGCAGAGTGGAAACTCAAAGCCCATTTGTCGGCTGCTGGAGATCCCCTCGCAGAGGGGTCTAGGGGAGGAAATGTAGCACCGATGAAGAATATAGCTTTCCTCCAGTTCCTAAATGTTTCCTCCCTCCCCCACCCCTCCCCCCCCCAACTATCATGATCCGAATTCTACCTTGAAAGTCTGGATAGAACAGAGGATGTACACTGATGCAGATAGGAGCTGGAGGCACAGTGAATCCAGGGTGGATGATACCTTTAGGAGCAGGGGTGTGAGGGGCAATACTGGGAGGGTAGAGGGTGAGTGGGTCGGAAAGGGGGAACCGATTACAAGGATCTACATGTGACCTCCTCCCTGTGGGAAGGACAACAGAAAAGGGGGTGAAGGGAGATGCCACACAGGGAAAGATATGACAAAATAATAATTTATAAATTATCAAGGGCTCATTAGGGAGGGGGGAGCAGAGAGGGGGGGGAGGACTTGATGCAAAGGGCTTAAGTGGAGAGCAAATGCTTTCAAAACAATGAGGGCAAAGAATGTACAGATGTGCTTTATACAATTGATGTATGTATGGATTGTGATAAGAGTTGTATGAGTCCCTAATAAAATATTTTTTTTAAAAGCAGCCAAGATGTGCTTATTCCAAGACAGACCTGCTTGTCCTTCAGGCAGCCCGTGATATATTTAATATTATTCTCTAACACCATAACCCAAGTACATCAATTCATCTTGGATATTTCTCATAGGGTATTTGACCTTTACTAGAGTCGCTCTTAGTTATCACAACTGTGGCAGCTGTTTCTGACACTACAGATAGTGTCCAGGGTTGCTACGGAAAACACACAATATATAGGACAGCATATTCTACATATACTACAGTGAATACTCACGGAACAAAAAATAGCAGTAGCACTGACGTTGAAGAAATCTATATGACGTCTTAACACTGGTCACCATGAAGAGAAATGTTAATCTTCAGAATGTAAAGGTAGATTCATGCAAGTTATACTCAGGAGAACTTGGACCACAAAGGTATGTGGCACAATGATTAAATGCTCAATTTTAGCAAAAAGATTGGCAGTTCAAAACCACTCCGTGATTCCGTTGGTTAAAGAACTGATAACTTTCTCCAATCAGTATTTCAGAAAAGAAAATTCTATTCAGACGGTTCTCTTTCATGTTAGAGACTTCATTAGAAGTCTCTAACAACAATCCTGCGCTCATATAACCTTGGATGCATAAAGTTCGATTGATATGCAGACAAGACATGTGCTGCCAATAATTATCCAAGACACAGTGAACGTCAACATAAGAGCACTTATAAAGACAATGTATTCTGTTACATATTTCCCTTTGCTAGATGTGCTTTTCTGTATAAATCATATACCATTTCCCTAGCACTGTTATTCAACCCGGGAAGAATGTTGTGTATTTTGATTTCTTTTTTATTATGTTAAGTACCAAAGAGTCAGTTCCAATTCACAGTGATTGAAAATACAATAGAACTAAAAAACGTCTCCCTCAACACCATAATCAAAATGAATATTTTTAGCTCATTGTTACAGCCACTGTGTCAATCTATCTCATCATGTACCTTGTTCTTCATTGATCTCCTACTTTATCATGGATGATGTCTTTCTCAAGGGACAGGAATCATAACTTTACATGAAACAAAGTCGCCCCATCCTTGATTCTGAGGAACTCTCTCACTGTACTCCCTTCAAAACAGATCCATTTGTTATATTGCCAGTCCACCCCACAGTACTTTCATTATTCTTTTTCAACATCACAAGTTGAAGGCCATCATTTTTTCTATGACCTTCCTTATTTATAGTCCAGGGTTAATATTTATATAATAATATTGAAAATGTCATGACTTGGTTTCTAAAAGGGACCTTTAAGAAACCCTGTAACATGTGCCTGTTGGTGCAGAGATATGAAGGGATATGGTGGTGCTGAGGGATAGGATATGGTTGCTCACCACAAGGTCAGGGATTCAAACCAGATAAGGAATCCTCCTGAGTAAGAAGTTGTCTATTCCTGTAAGTAATTACAGTCACAGAAAAGCCTAAGGAGCAGTTCTAACAAGTCTTATAGCATTCCTATTAGAATAGATGCACTCACAGGGGGTTTGGTTTTGGAGGAAGAGCTTGTTCGTTTCCTAAAGCAGCTGCTTGCTTTCTTGGTTTTTCTTCAGTGTAGAAGAAGATCTGGTATGTTTCTAGCTCTCAGACCTAACAAAAAATAAATTAATTAATGAAATAGTAGAAGTATATGTTCACATCAAACAATACTGTACACTGGAACTCTGATAATTTTATAGTTGCAAATATTGGAATCTAAGGAGCCTACTAGTTTAAGGCATGCCTGTGGGTCACATCACTCCCATCTCTGTCATCCAACTTGTTTCAGCAACCAGCTCTGGAGACACTTTGTTGTGGAGCTGTGGTGCCTGTGAATTATCACTCTGATCATAGTCCCCACCTCTTATAACAGCCAGGAATACTCCTAGGGAAATGCCTGTTGTGGTTTCTTTCATAACGAGACCACCACCATCACCGCCCTGTGATAAGAGGATTCCAGAGCCTTCTGAGTCAGGGAGCTTTTGATATAGAAACGTCAGTCTCCTTTCTCTTCCGCCTGATAGTACTAGTTCTCCCATCAGGTCAGTGGCTGGGAGATGCAGAGGGTCACAGCAGATTCAAAGACCCATTGGTCCTTTAATGCTTGTTCCGAAGACTCCAGTGGTCCTGTACGAAACACAGGTTGGGTTGGGAAGACAGCATTGGGGTTCACACTGACTCTTCTTTACTGTTTATCTTGCACACTCATACAAAGTTGTGTCCTCAATTTCAATCCATTAATTTTCACAGGAAAAATATTTTTGAAATAATTTCTTTAAAAAAATCATTTCATTGTGGGCTCATATACTTCTTATCACAATCCATACATACATCCATTGTGTCAAAAAACATATGTACATTTGTTGCCATCATCCTCAAAACATTTGTCTTCTACTTGAGTCCTTAGTATCTGCTGCTCATTTTCCTCCTCCCTCGCCACTCCCCCCTACCTCATGAACTCTTCATCATTCATAAATTTTTATTTTGTCATATATTACACTGTCCGACATCTTCCCCCGCCTTCTTCTCTGCTGTCCATCCCCCAGGGAGAAGGCTATAGGTAGATTCTTGTAAGCAGTTCCATCTCTCTACCCCACATTCTCTCCAACCTTCAGGTATTGCAATTCTCACCACTGGTCCTGAAGGAGTCATCTGTCTAAGATTCCCTGTGTTTCCAGTTGCTATGTGTACCTATGTACATCCTCTGGTCTTGCCAGATTTGTAAGGTAGAATTGGGATCATGATAGTGGTGGGAGGAAGCATTCAAGAAGTAGAGGAAAGTTATATGTTTCATTGTTGCTACTGTGCACCCTGACTGGCTCATCTCCTCCCCACCACCCTTCAGTAAGGGGTGTCCGGTTGGCTACCAATGGACTTTGAGTATCCACTCTGCACTCACCCACATTTTCAATGATATGATTTTTTGTTCCTTGATGCTTGATACCTGATCCTTTTGACAGCTCGTGGTCACACAGGCTGGTGTGTTTCTTCCATGTGGGCTTTGTTGCTTCTGAACTAGATGGCCACTTATTTATCTTAGAGTCCTTAAGACACCACATGCTATATCTTTTGATAGCTGGGCACCATCAGCTTTCTTCGCCACATTTGCTTATGCACACATTTGTCTTCATTGATTGTATCAGGGAAGTGGGCACCCACTGATATGATTTTTAGTTCTTTGATGTCAGATAACTGGTACCTTCTGTACTTCGTGGTCAGCCAAGCTGGTGTGCATCTTCCATGTGGGCTTTGATGCTTCTCAGCTAGATGGCCGCTTGTTTATCTTCAAACTTTTAACACTGCAGATGCTATATCTTTTGATAGCCAGGCACCATCAGCTTTCTTCACCACATTTGCTTATGCACATGTTGATCTTCAGCAATCGTGTTGGGAAGGTGTGCATCCTGGAATGCCAATTTAATAGAACAAAGTGTTTTTCCATTGAGTAAGTGCTTGAGTGGAGGCCCAACGTCCATCTGCTGCCTTAATACTAAACCTATTAATATATGCACATACATCTGTTTCCCTCTACTCATATAAAATATTTACATATGTACATTCCAGTCTTTAGACCTCTATAAATACCCTTTGTCACCTAGTTCTTTCCTCTATTTTCTTTTACTTTCCTCTGTCCCACTATCATGCTCAGCCTTCATTTGGGTTTCAGTAATTTCGGTTACCTTGCCCTTGCTGAATCCCTACCAGGTCACTCACACTCTCCTTGCTACTGAGTTTGGATCACTTATTGCTCCCCTGTCCCTGGGTTGGTTAGCACCACCTCCTTTCCCCCTCCTACTTCTCTCCAATGTCCCTCCAGAACCATTGGTCCCGTAGGTTTCTCTTCCAGACTGTTTATCCAGTCTATCATATTTAGATAGATCTGTAGAGATAATAATATGCACCAAAATCAAGTCATAGCAAGATAGGCGATGAGTGAGAAGACAGCTAGGACAACAAAAAAGGAATCCAATTACCCATGCAAGAGTAAATTAATTAAAAGAAAAAAAATTTTAAAGGAGAGAAAAACCTGTAAATAGATCAAGGTCTGATTTTTGATCTCTAGGTATGTTCCCCAGTCAGGTCCAATGGGGTACCATGCTTCGGCCCCCGAGTCTGTCCTTTGTACTCCCTCGGGGGCTCCCTGCTCTGCTTCTACGGTTGCTCTGCAGCACACTTTTAGTGGTTTGTCACAGAGTCAGTCTTAGCCAGTCCTGGCCCTGAGTCTGCAGTGTTGACCCCTTAGGGCCCGGGGCCATCAAGGGATGGTGTGTCTCTTAGTGGGATCAGCCATATTGTCCACTCAGGCCATTGGCTGCTCAGAGTGGGGATATCGTCCTCCAGGCCTGATAGGCCAGGATGTGCTCCATTGTCTCTTCCTCCCCATTCTTTGCTCCCATTTGCTCTCATCAAAAATGCCCCTCTCCGCTAGGTGCAGCTTCAATGCCGTCCTCTCAAGTAAATGAAATAATTTCTTCAGGTAATTAATCTGCCTGGATTAGTGAAACATTCTGCTGTGTGACCTTGGGCTTTATATATGCACCAATTTGTTCGAGTATCTTCTCTAGATTCTACCTAATTCACATCCAGAAAACCTGAAACACGAGTGTGTGTGTTTTTTGTTTTTTTTTACTGGTGGACATTTCCAGAGAAGAGTGTCTTAGGGATTCGGAGACAAGTCTAGCAGTAGTCCACTTGAACTGTGATTGTCCTTTTTCCCTCAGGCCAATCTCAGGTGCAGTTGTAGGGATTGCCCCCCCCACCAATAAAAAACAACAACACCGAATTTACTGCTGTTGAATCAATTAAGACTCATAGAAACTGTAAAGGACAAAACATCATTGCTCTTTTGAACTTCTGAGACTCTGAAACCTTCTATGATCAGAAAGTTTTATCTTTCTCCTGAGGATTAGATGGTGGTCTTGAACTGCAGAACTTGTAATTAATAGTCTATTGTGTAATTCACAACACCACTGGATTTCCTAAGTTTGATTTGTGTGTGTGTGGCTTTGACCTTTGTTATGACAGATATATTTCATTTTTTTAAATTAATGAGTAATTTCTTTAAAATTTGATCAGTAATAGATGCTTGGATCTTGTTCAGAAGTTAATTATAATGATAATAAAATTATAATTATAGATTAGTTAGAGTGTGTTATTTTCACAAAGTTGAGCCTTCCTCCTCATAAACATGGTCTATTATTCTAATTATTTGCATTTCTTTCGGTATCTTGGAGTAGTGTTTTTCTTATAGTTTTCTTTATACAAGAATTTTGTTTCTCTGCTTAGGTTTATTCCATTTATTTTATCTTTTAGGTAGCTATTATAAATTGTATTATTTTCTGATTTAATTTTTAGAGCTTTCAATATTATTCTTCTAGGGCTTTTGCATTTTCTATGTTTAGAAAATCATCAGCAATTATAGAGAGTTATCAGCAATTATTGAGTGTTTTATTTCTTTGATGTCATTTTGGATGCATTTGTTTTACATTTGTTGATTGATAGTTATTGTTCAGAGTTTGTGTTAGTCAGGATTAACTAGAGAAACAAATTCATAGACACTCAAATCTGTTTAAGAAAGACCTTTATATAAAAGAGCAATTGTATATTGAGAAAACATCCCAACCAAATCCAGATCAAGTCCATAAGTCCTATATTAACCCATATGTCCGATATCAATCTACAAATTCTTCTTCAGACTCATGCAACACATGCAATGACCACAGGTCAGTAGGTGGAAAGACGTGGATCCAGTGGCAATGGAAGCATCTCAACACTGGCAGGGGTCTCTACAGGCTCCTCCAGCTGCAGGACTCTAGTGTAGCTCCATGTGTCTTATCAGTAGGAATGTCTCGCAGGGAGTGTGGAGGAAAAGCCATTCCCCCACAATGAATCACGGGTTTGATAGGCACAATCGTACAGTTGAGGTATATAATGATTATAATAATGTCATAGAGAATAAGGAGAGATAGAAGAGAGATTTAAATAATGGAATCAGACACGTTTCATGATAGCATGCTCACCTCAGTCCAGATTGATGGTCCACGTGGAGATGGTAGACATGAGGGCAGGAGGGAGGGGGAGGGGAAGGGGGACAAGGGGAAAGGAAACAGGGGAGCAAGGATGGTGGGATGGGGAGAGAGCCAGAGAGCGAAGAGAGAGAGCTTTTTACTGCTAACCCAGGCGTATATATCTTTTTTTTTGGGGGGGGGGCGTGCAAGCCCCTAATTACAGATTAATACATAGAGGAAAAGGTTGTGCTATAGGTTATACAGTAATGGGAGGGCAGTGATCTGAGGGTACATACCTAAAGGAATAGGAGGGATTAAGGGTATATATGTGACAAGATGGGCAGATCCTAGGTTCAGGATGGCAGCCTAACTTTGCATGTCACCAAGCGGATTTGACCTGTTCTCTGGCTCTCCATGGAAACATTATCAGTAGGATGTGAACCCCACCTACAGTGGACCAGATTTCCTCACGGAGAATATCTCTAAACATATGACCTCCCACCATGTGCTGGAATATAGCCTCTAATGTTTGGCATATCTTTGGGGGAGACAAAGCTGGGAAGGCATTTGTATCCTACAAGGGAGTGAGTGTGGATCCCATCTCCAGCAAGCTATTTATTTCCATAGTGTTACCAAATGAGGTCATCAAGCTATCACCTGATTGACAGGCTAAATTCCACCCCATTCGCTATCAAAATTCTCAAGTTGACACCAGATTATGTAACTACCACAGAGTTTCAGCACAATATGAACTAAGATTGGTATTTAATGGTAGCCTTATCTAGTTCCAATTTGAAAGGAGAATGCCTTCACTTACTCTCCATTGAGTTCAATGTTTGTCATTGACTTTGCATTTTAGGGCCTATCAAATCAGTTTGGACTCACAGCAACATGAGAGAAAACAGAATGAAGCACGGGTCTTGCTTCATCCTCACAGCTGTGATTCATGAGGCCTTTGTTGCAGTTACTGTGCCAATGTATTGTGTTAAAGGTCAGCTTTTTAAAAATTACTTTATGCTTTATAAAGCATTAGGTCCTTATTCAAGCTCTGATTTTCCTGACATATGTCCAAAGTACTTGAGATGAAGTAATCACCTCACTTATTTCTATTAAGCATTAAACATCATCCAATATACAATTGTTTGTTGTTCTGGTGGTCCACCCTACCATCAAATTATTCACCAGTACCACAATTCAAGTACATCGTTTGATTTTCTATCTTTTTCATTAATTGTCTGACTTGCACGTGTATATGAGACAATTGGAAACCGCATAGTTTGGGCCAGGTACATCTCAGTCCTCAAAGTGTCATCCTTGCTCTTCAACCTGTAAGGAGGTCTGTGCAGCAGGTTTGCTCAACGAACTGCATCATTTAATTGACTGTGGCTTCCATGAGTATTGATTGCAGATCCAAGCGAGATGAACTCCTTCACGGCTTCAATATTATCTCCATTTATCTGATATTTTCCATTGGTCACATAGTGGAGAGTTTAATTTCTTTACATTGAATTTTAAACTAAAGGGAAAGCAGCAGTCCCGCTCTTTATCAGTAAGTTTTACAAGCCATGCTGCCTTACAATATGTAGTTTTGTGTCATTTGTAAATGACAGATCATTAACATGACTTCCTACAATCTTGATGTCGTAGTTTTCAGTTAGTACAGCTTCTCAGGTTATTTGCTGAGTATAGCATGTTTCTCAGAGAAACTACTGAAGTTTTCAATGATTCTATATTACTGTGATGTACACTGAAAATCCATGGAAACAAAAAAATACACCACAGATTGCATTGAAGGTATATGTTTAAAAGAAGAAGAAAAAAGATTCCATGAAAGTACTAAAAATGTTATCTGGGAAATATGGCCAGGTCCTCTCTAACTATTCCACGAAAATATCTGAAAAACAAAATCAACCAAATAATAACAACACCAATGAGTAATGGAAGTTAACATATTTGTATGTGTATCTTTGCAACGTGAATGCCTCCTTTAGTCATGTATCTATTCATTTCTTTTGCCCATTTTGTGTCTCGAAACTGTACATGTACATTGTCTCAACTGGGCTGATTTAGATGTTAGAAAAAATAAAGAGGATTAAATTCTCAAGAGAATCTTCAGAGAAACGAGGAAACACAGTAGAATTAATATCCACTGTCAATTGGGGGTTTTAATGAAATCAGAATTTCTTAACACTCTCTATGCTTTCTGTGTCCAGACATTTTCTCTGCTCTTCAACTTAAGGACCTTGAGTTCTCAATAAATGGAGGCCAATCCCAGAGAAAATGAAGACATTACACTTTCTCTTTTCGGTTTTTGAGAAAAGACTGAAAGCTTCTCTACTTTTTCCTCCTGAGACTCTAACACGCAGATCACACCTTCAATTTTTGGGTTAAATTTCAAAACATGATGAAAGACATGACACTGTGGTCAGAGATCTCTACGAACTACCTAACTTGTCCATAAGTTTTTATTTTCTTTCAGATATTCTTTGGCCTGGTGGTTATGTATTTCTCACAATATCAAGATATTTTAAAATGGTTGATATAAAAGAGGCTTATATTAGTAGTCATCATGGATTTTTCTCCCTGTCCTGGGTGCCCTGTGACAGGTACACCATCAGGATTTGAGCCCAGGAGTGATGAATCCCTCACAAATTCTCCCCCTAAGATTTTCTGTCTCTTGTGGTTCCATATTTCTGGAGCTAAATCTACCACAACCTGCAGAAAAGTTTGCAGTGGTTGTAATCAATATGTTGATCAGCAGAAAACAATTACCCACCTCAAAGGAGTTGACTATCAAGCTCCAGAAGAACATCCACCAAGTCGTTCACCCCGCAACTGAGCTCAATGACCACTGAGGGACACAGCTGTCCATTACTGTGTGAGAGGAACAGTGAGAGGACTCAGTGCCATACCAGGCGCAAACTTCCCTGCAATAATGACCTCAGTCTATAGGGATCACATGGGCTGCACAGAGCATAGGAGCCAGACTTCTGGGCAAGGGCAATGGGGGAGGCAGAGGAGCAAGGAGCTTCCTGTTAGTGTCTAGGGTTTCCTTTCCCTCCAAAATAGTTTCTCCAATAATCTTTGCTTCCTTAATATTTATTACAAAATCACACATCAATTTCAATGTTAATTCATTTATAAGTTGTATGCATAAACACAATTAAATATATGTATGCATGCACACATGAATCGTGAGGGTATAGTGGTTGCTCATTAAGCTGAGACTTCAAATTTCAGGAGATCTGAACCACCAGCTGTTCCACAGTAGAGAAATGGGTCTTGCTGTTCCCATAAAGAGTTACAGCTTCAGAAATGCTCACGGGCAGTTCTGTCCTGTCCCCGTGAGTCACTGTGAGTCTGCACTGACTCATGGCAGTGAGTGAGTGTGAGTGACGAATACATGGATGTATACTATATTATTTGTATCATTAACATGAATGGTTGTACTGGGTTAAATGAAAATGAAATCACAATACAACAAACTGTGGGGTTTATCTGAAGAGAACTTAGAAGGCAGTTCATAACCACACACATTTGAATAGTGTGGAAGCAAAACTCTGAAATTGATTACCTCCATTTCCAATTAATGGACCTAGAAAAAGATGAGTATGCATAGGTAGTATCCATAGAATAGGTAGCAGAGGGGAGGAGGCAATATAAAAGGAACCAAGATAAATGAAATTATAGGAACACCATCAGTAAGCCAATGATATGAAAACTGACTCTTTTAGAAAATAAAGAAAAGTGAAAATTAGCCAGGTTTCCTGATCATGACAAAAGAAGGGGGACTTGAATCTCCCAGATCAGAAACCAGAGAGACACCATTCTGCATGTTTTGTGGACATGCCTTATGAACAGCTTCCTGTCCACAGGGTACAAATGTCACTGAAATGTGGGAATGCCTTGGAAGGCAAGAAAATCAGTAAGATACCCACACAAGAAACATATAATTGAATGGCCACTATGATCATGTGTATCCATATCTTAATGGGAATGAGAGAGGATGCATTGTGAGCGTTCATACCACAAAGTTAAAAAGTTTGTTTTGTATGTAATATAAAGTTTACAAATAGAAAACTACTTTATAAAATATTGATAATATAGAACAATTAAAGCAATGCTTGATAAACAGTTTGTTAAAGTGCAGTTTTTCTTTGATAGTGTTTGTATTTCTCTGGGTCCGAGGGAGAATTATTGCCTAAATTTTCTACTCATCTGCTTCTAAATATCAGGGGATATGCAAATGCAACTGTCTGCTGATAAACCAGCCACAGTCCCTGATGTGGGCCTTCTCAGAAGACAGTCTGTCTCCGGGGTCTTAGTTACTATTTTGAACACAGGAACTAGTACAGAGGACACATAATGAATTTTATACCAAAGTTGGCTTTCATTTTGACAATTTTACATGGCAATTGCTGAGAGCTTGCTGTATGTGTGTATAATTGCGATTGTCTGTGATTGTATGTGTGTCGTCTAATCACAGTGACTCTATGTTTAGAGGTGTCCAGTGTAAGGTGCAACTGGTGGAGTCTGGGGGTGACCTAAGAAAGCCTGGGGGTTCACTGAGACTCTCCTGTGCAGCCTCTGGATTCACCTTCAGTGACTATGGCATGAACTGGGTACGCCAGGTTTCAGGGAAAGGCCTGCAGTGGGGGGCAACCATAAGCTATGATGGTGGTAGTACATACTACACAGACTCTGTAAAAGGACGATTCACCATCTCCAGAGACAACTCCAAGAACACGCTGTATCTTCAAATGAACAACCTGAAAGCTGAGGACACGGCCATGTATTACTGTGCAAGTGACACAGTGAGGGGAAGTCAGTGTGTTCCCAGACACAAACCCCACTTGCAGGGAGGTGGCTGGTCCCCAGGAGGCACTCAGGACCCTCAGAGCACAGGACTCAGACCCAGGAGCAGGTGCACCGCGAGCTTCAACGCTAGTTTCCTGTTGTCATGTGTGGATTCTCTAAATTTTAGAGTTCCCTCGGGGAATCTCCGTCTAATTTAAAAATAATAATTCTGTGCCTACTCCTGTTATCTATATTCAAAAATTATATTGTAACAGGAAAAGATATTCTGTCCTACAGCAACAATCAACTTGTTAACCTTTAAGGACAAGAAATGACTCTGCCAGGGGTCCCTGCATCAGAGTTCTCATGACTTTCAGATAAATACTTTCCAATCAGACTCTAGAAACATTGTAGCTGGCAAAGTTAAGTCTTAAGTGTTTGACTATTTGCTGAAAATTTCACAGCATGTTCTTCCAACACAATTTGTGAGGCATTCTGACAATCATCTAGCTAATGATGTAGTTAAAATCTAGGCAGTCAGCATGTTTTATGTTGAAATTATTCTTCACATGACACAGGTTTTGTTGCTGCTGTTGTTTGGTTTGGTTGTTTTCCTAATCTGGATGGTAGCCTACGTGTGTGTGTCTTTTCTGGAGCCCCATATGAAAACACACAAGCTCATCCATTGCATTTTATTATCTGTGTGCTAATGTCTTGTGTTGATCTATCCTTCAGAACCTTCAACCCGTGATAATCCAGAGAGACATGAACTTATCTGTGCAAATTCAGTATTCAGGGAGATCTCTAGGGCCAAAAGGGATCATTCAGTTCTTCATGCTGGATGCTGTATCTTCACCTTCACAGCCCCACAGAATGTTGGCCACTCTTTCTTGTTTCACCCAGAGAGTCCATACCTGTCACTCTCCTTCTGGTGGCTTTGCTACTATTTTGTATTGGGATACCAGTAACATTCCCAGTATCAAGTGACATGCAACTTTACGTGAGAATTTTCGGATATTTCAGTATAAGAATCTGTATTAAATGTAAAATTAGGTGTGAATGACATTATTAACGATGACATTTTGTATGAGAAATATCTTCCTGTGACAAAGGTAAATTGCTTTACAGTGATATGTACTCTTTCCACAGTAGAATGACTCTTAAGTAGACATAGCAGTGTAGTTGTTGAAGAAAAGCTCTTTCTCTTTAGTGACTTACAAAAGCCATTCCTATTTACAGCAATCATTGAATTGGAGCCACTTTGGGAAGAATTCACTAAGATTGCTAGATTTAGCTGATCTTCTAACTTTTGAATAATTCTACCATAATCTAATGGAGAAGAGAAAATGTGTATCTGACAGTTTAAATGTTCTTGGTTTTGTTATGTGTGTCTGATAAATATATAAGTTCCCGATAGTAGAGGACTACTGACTTTATTCCTAAAGTCATCCTCAATGCTAAGCCAAGTCTACCTCCTCAGCCATCTTCCCCATCACTTTCTGTGTTCTGGAAGAATGGGACCTTCGTCTTGGTGAATGGAAAAGTCATGGACAGGATTGTGTTCTCTGAGGATACAGTCAACAATCTCAACCCAGATGAACCCATTTTAAAATATATTAGAAAGCTACCAATGATATGAAAATCTCCAACCAGATATAGTTTCATGATGTATTTATTTAAATTTAGGTCTCATTCACTCTTTATAATATATCTCAGAACCATGGACCTCATTCCCAAGAATATGTCAGTTTCGTCATATTGGGGCAGCTCTCAGAGGTGAGTAGGTCAGAGACTGAAATGAGAAGGTTTGGCAATACTTCATCTGAGCACCTGGATCTCTGTCTCCAGGCCAATGTGCTGGGGTTGGACCAATGTATAAAGTGTATACATTTTGTCTCACTATTCTGTCTCCTGATTCTCTTACATCAGCTACGAGTCAGCATATTATGGAGTGGTGTGTGCAGACTATACTCCTCCTCCCATATATCAAGTACACATCCCCAGTGACCCTGTTCATAGTCACATTCATTGAACACTGAGCTCCATTGCTGCGCAGGCCATTGCCGTGCATCCCTGTGAAAGGAGGTGGGGGAGAAGGCAATGTGACTCCTGAAGTCCAGGAGAAGAAAGGCGTATGAGCTGCATAATGCTACATGATCTCCGTTTTTGTGTATTCTTGTTTTTTCTTACACGTAATGTACATTATTGGATAGAATGTTCTTTATTTTCTATAGTAATAGTCTCCAAAAATAAATACCCACTTTATGTTTTTCTTTGTATCAGGTCATCTTTGTGACCTTGTTAACGATACTATTTATACCACATTTATTGACATTGTCCTGTAGATTTTTTTATCATAATTTTAGAGTTTCATATTTAATTTTATAATACCCATCTCTGTGTCAATCATGTATCCCAAATTGATGTGTATCACTTACAACCGTTTCTTACTATTTTGTATTACCCATAATATTTGTGGATAGATGGGCATGTTCAATATGTCCATATATATCAGCATATTATGTTCTGTATGATGTTTTCTATTGAGGACTGATTATGACCAAAGTTCTGCTAGACTTTAATTGTCAGAGTTTGTTAAAATATAGTCATGGATCCATTTGTAGTTAACTACAAACAATGTACTTCACTGCTAACCTTGGTTTTTATTTAAAATACTAAAGGACTCAAATTCCTCTATAAAACTCTTTTTAAAATGTGTTTGCTTTGTGTTCACTTGCTCTATCGCTAGAGAGAATCTCGATATTAACTTCCCTGATGCACCCTGCTGTTATTTTTACTGAGTGCGGGTCACTGTTGTGGCAGGGTGTGGGCCATGAGCATTTCTCTGGTCTTTTGACTGAGCCTCATTCCAAGGGGGTCCTCCTGGACCGGGCTCTGAGATGTGGTTTCTACCTGTTCCTTTTAGTCTGCGAAGGTTCTACGGATCTACACATCTGCCTACCCTTTCCCATTGGGCAGAGAACTTTTCTTCCAAGTTGTTCATTCCGTTGGTGCAAAGGTTTTCCCCAGTGCCTTCAGCTACTAATCATTAAGCTCTTCCTCTTCAGATGGAAGACTTCATGCCTAAATAGAGAGGTGGTCTGGGGCATGACTTTAGACTTGTCCTTTTAAAAATAGATTTTTTTGTCTTACGGTGGCTTTTATTATTATTTTTTGACACTTTTTTTTAATTTTAACAATTTATTAGGGGCTCATACAACACTTATCACAATCCATACATAAACATACATCAATTGTATAAAGCACATCTGTACGTTCTTTGCCCTAATCATTTCCTTTTTTTTTCCTTTTCTTTTTTTACATTTTATTCGGGGCTCATACAACTCTTATCACAATACATACATATACAAACATCAATTGTATAAAGCACATCCGCACATTCCCTGCCCCAATCATTCTCAAAGCATTTGCTCTCCACTTAAGCCCTTTGCAACAGGTCCTCTTTTTTTTCCCTCCATCCCCACTCCCCCCTCCCTCATGTGTCCTTGGTAATATATACATTGTTATTTTGTCATATCTTGCCCTATCTGGAGTCTCCCTTCCACCCCTTCTCTGCCGTCCATCTCCCAGGGAGGAGGTCACTTGTGGATCCTTGTAATCAGTTCCCCATTTCCAACCCACTCACC